>NC_046004.1:2402371-2702371 GCF_010909765.2 Amblyraja radiata | reverse complement strand
CCCTCCCTCTGCAAATTTCTCTCCAGCATCGCAGAGATATCCTTAACCCTAGCACCGGGTAGGCAACACAGCCTTCGGGACATGTTCTGCTGGCCGCAGAGAACCTTATCTACCCCCCGAATAATACTATCCCCTATCACAACGGCATTTCTTCTAACTCCCCCCTCTTGAATGGCCCCCTGATCCACGGTGCTGCAGATACTATCTATCTCATTGGTGACCCTTGGACTCTCCTTGATCGGATTCTGCTGGCTTCACCTTGCACTAAATGTTATTCCCTTACCATGTATCTATACAATGTAAATGGCTCGATTGTAATCATGTATAGTCTTACCGCTGACTGGGTAGCATGCAGCAAAAGATGTTTGCTGTGCCTCGGTACATGTGACAATAACCTAAACTGAAACAACAGATCTTCAGCAGTGAATGGGGAGAAACATGGACTGTACACGTTCCCTATACACATCCACACCACAGCATCAGAATCCATCTGGTTCATGTCTGGATCATCATTACACTTCCAGATTTTGCCCTGTTATTACCAGGTTTTCATTGCCCATACTTCTCCTAACATTAACTCCATCTACACTTCACGCAGCCTAAACTAAACAATGACTGTCTTATCCTTACCGTCTGTAGTGGAGAACTCTATCCCCATCTACCTGATCAAAGGTCATCATAACATTACTGATCCCCAACCTTTTCAACCTCCCCTGACCATTGTACATCCTTGTTCAGGGATCATCCTTTTTTAGTTTAGTTTAGTTATTTTATTTTATTGTCATATGTACAGAGGTCACGTCAAGTCAAGTTTATTCGTCACATACACATACGAGATGAGCAGTGAAATGAAAAATGGCAATGCTTGCGGATTGTGTTAAAAAACTACAAAACAGAATGGAACAGAATCACATATTCACATCTATATTACTAAATCTCTTAACTTGACTGCTTTTGGCCCACTGTGCTGCGATTTCCAACAGAACGCCGCTGCCTACGGCCGTCATTTTTGGCCACCTCGCTCAGAGCCCCCTCCGCCTTACGGGTGCGGAGGATTTTTCCCATCTATGACAAATCAGCGAGATATTAATGTTTTTTAAAAATTCACCATTCTCTCTGCTGCCCCTGCTGGAGGGAGGGGGAGAGACTATAAAACCAGGAAGTGGTGTGCCTCACAGTCTCTCCAAGATGGATGAAGCCAAGGGCCACGACTCTGTGTGCTCTGGATAGCACTGAACAAATGTCTACACAACTGTCAGTACCCTTAATGTGGTTTGAAAATGAAAATATGGTTTGTTTGAAGTAAAAAGGCACTGCCTGAAAATGGTTGTTTGGGTGCTTTGGCTTGAAGTTGAAAGGCACTACTTACTGCAAATGGTGCCTTGGGTGCTTTGCTTGAAGTTGAAAGGCACTACCTACTGCAGATGGTGGCTGGAGTGCTTTGGCTTGAAGTTGAAAGGCACTACTTACTGCAAATGATGGCTTGGGTGATTTGGCTTGGTTGAAAGGCACTTCTTACTGCAAATGGTGGCTTGGGTGCTTTGCTTGAAGTTGAAAGGCACTACCTACTGCACTTGGTGGCTTGGGTTCTTTGGCCTGAAGTTGAAAGCCACTACTTACTGCAAATGATGGCTTGGGTGATTTGGCTTGAAGTTGAAAGGCACTACTTTCTGCAAATGGTGGGATGAAGTTGAAAGGCACAACTTACTCCAAATGGTGGCTTGGGTGTTTTGCTTGAAGTTGAAAGGCACTACCTACTGCACATGGTGGCTTGAGTGATTTGGCTTGAAGTTGAAAGGCACTACTTACTGCAAATGTTGGCTTGGGTGATTTGGCTTGAAGTTGAAAGGCACTTCTTACTGCAAATGGTGGCTTGGGTGCTTTGCTTGAAGTTGAAAGGCACTACCTACTGCACATGGTGGCTTGGGTTCTTTGACTTGAAGTTGAAAGCCACTACTTACTGCAAATTATGGCTTGGGTGCTTTGGCTTGAGGTTGAAAGGCACTACTTACTACAAATTGTACGTTGGGTGCTTTGCTTGGTTGAAAGGCACTACTTACTTCAAATGGTGGCTTGGGTGCTTTGCTTGAAGTTGAAAGGCATTACTTACTGCAAATGGTTGCTTGGGTGCTTTGGCTTGAAATGGAAAGGCACTACTTCCTGCAAATGGTAGCTTGGGTGCTTTGGCTTGAAGTTGAAAGGCACTACTTACTGCAAATGGTGGCTTGGGTGCTTCAGCTTGAAGTTGAAAGACACTACTTACTGCAAAAGGTGGCTTGAAGTGGAAAGGCACTACTTATTGCAAACGGTGGCTTGGGTGCTTTGGCTTGAAGTTGAAAGGCACTACTTACTGCAAATGATGACATGGTTGTTTTGGCTTGAAAGGCACTTCTTACTGCAAATGGTGGCTTAGGAGCTTTGGCTTGAAGTTGAAAGGCATTACTTACTGCAAATGGTGGCTTGGTAGCTTTGGCTTTAAGTTGAAAGGCACTACTTACTGCAAATGGTGGCGTAGGTGCTTTGACGAAGTTGAAAGGCACTACTTACTGCAAATGGTGGCTTGGGAGCTTTGGTTTAAAGTTGAAAGGCACTACTTACTGCAAATGGAGGCTTGGGAGCTTTGGCTTGAAGTTGAAAGGCACTATATACTGCAAATGGTGGCTTGGGAGCTTTGGTTTAAAGTTGAAAGGCACTACTTACTGCAAATGGTGGCTTGGAGCTTTGACGAAGTTGAAAGGCACTACTTACTGCAAATGATGGCGGGTGATTTGGCTTGAAGCTGAAAGGCGCTTCTTACTGCAAATGGTGGCTTGGGTGCTTTGGCTCGAATTTGAAAGACACTACTTACTGCAAATGGTAGCATGAAGTTGAAAGGCACTACTTACTGCAAATGGTTGCTTGGGTGTTTTGCTTGAAGTTGAAAGGCACTACTTACTGCAAATGGTGGCTTGGGTGCTTTGCTTGAAGTTGAAAGGCACTAACTGCAAATGGTGGCTTGGGTGCATTGCTTGAAGTTGAAAGGCACTACTTACTGCAAATGGTGGCTTGGGTGCATTGCTTGAAGTTGAAAGGTACTACTTACTGCAAATGGTGGCATGCAGTTGAAATGCACTATTTACCTCAAATGGTGGCATGCAGTTGAAATGCACTATTTACCTCAAATGGTGGCTTGGGTGCTTTGGCTCGAAGTTGAAAGGCACTACTTACTGCAAATGGTGGCTTGGGTGCTTTGGCTTGAAGTGGAAAGGCACTACTTCCTGAAAATGGTGGCTTGGGTGCTTTGGCTTGAAGTTGAAAGGCACTACTTACTGTAAATGGTGGCTTGGGTGCTTCAGCTTGAAGTTGAAAGACACTACTTACTGAAAAAGGTGGCTTGGGTTCTTTGGCTTGAAGTGGAAAGGCACTACTTATTGCAAACGGTGGCTTGGGTGCTTTGGCTTGAAGTTGAAAGGCACTACTTACTGCAAATGATGGCTTGGGTGTTTTGGCTTGAAAGGCACTTCTTACTGCAAATGGTGGCTTAGGAGCTTTGGCTTGAAGTTGAAAGGCACTACTTCCTGCAAATGGTGGCTTGGGTGCTTTGGCTTGAAGTTGAAAGGCACTACTTACTGCAAATGCTGGCTTGGGTGCTTCAGCTTGAAGTTGAAAGACACTACTTACTGCAAAAGGTGGCTTGGGTTCTTTGGCTTGAAGTGGAAAGGCACTACTTATTGCAAACGGTGGCTTGGGTGCTTTGGCTTGAAGTTGAAAGGCACTACTTACTGCAAATGATGGCTTGGGTGTTTTGGCTTAAAAGGCACTTCTTACTGCAAATGGTGGCTTAGGAGCTTTGGCTTGAAGTTGAAAGGCATTACTTACTGCAAATGGTGGCTTGTTAGCTTTGGCTTTAAGTTGAAAGGCACTACTTACTGCAAATAGTGGCTTGGGTGCTTTGACGAAGTTGAAAGGCACTACTTACTGCAAATGGTGGCTTGGGAGCTTTGGTTTAAAGTTGAAAGGCACTACACTGCAAATGGAGGCTTGGCACTTTGGCTTGAAGTTGAACGGCACTACATACTGCAAATGGTGGCGTGGGAGCTTTGGTTTAAAGTTGAAAGGCACTACTTACTGCAAATGGTGGCTTGGGAGCTTTGACGAAGTTGAAAGGCACTACTTACTGCAAATGGTAGCATGAAGTTGAAAGGCACTTCTTACTGCAAATGGTGGCTTGGGAGCTTTGACGAAGTTGAAAGGCACTACTTACTGCAAATGGTGGCTTGGGTGCATTGCTTGAAGTTGAAATGTACTACTTACTGTAAATGGTGGCATGTAGTTGAAATGCACTATTTACCTCAAATGGTGGCTTGGGTGCTTTGGCTCGAAGTTGAAAGGCACTACTTACTGCAAATGGTGGCTTGGGTGCTTTGGCTTGAAGTGGAAAGGCACTACTTCCTGCAAATGGTGGCTTGGGTGCTTTGGCTTGAAGTTGAAAGGCACTACTTACTGCAAATGGTGGCTTGGTTGCTTCAGCTTGAAGTTGAAAGACACTACTTACTGCAAAAGGTTGCTTGGGTTCTTTGGCTTGAAGTGCAAAGGCACTACTTATTGCAAACGGTGGCTTGGGTGCTTTGGCTTGAAGTTGAAAGGCACTACTTCCTGCAAATGGTGGCTTGGGTTTGAAGTTGAAAGGCACTTCTTACTGCAAATGGAGGCTTGGGAGCTTTGGCTTGAAGTTGAAAGGCACTACATACTGCAAATGGTGGCTTGGGAGCTTTGGTTTAAAGTTGAAAGGCACTACTTACTGCAAATGGTGGCTTGGGAGCTTTGACGAAGTTGAAAGGCACTACTTACTGCAAATGATGGCTTGGGTGATTTGACTTGAAGTTGAATGGCACTTCTTACTGCAAATGGTGGCTTGGGTGCTTTGGCTCGAATTTGAAAGACACTACTTACTGCAAATGGTAGCATGAAGTTGAAAGGCACTACTTACTGCAAATGGTGGCTTGGGTGTTTTGCTTGAAGTTGAAAGGCACTACTTACTGCAAATGGTGGCTTGGTGCTTTGCTTGAAGTTGAAAGGCACTAACTGCAAATGGTGGCTTGGGTGCATTGCTTGAAGTTGAAAGGCACTACTTACTGCAAATGGTGGCTTGGGTGCATTGCTTGAAGTTGAAAGGTACTACTTACTGCAAATGGTGGCATGTAGTTGAAATGCACTATTTACCTCAAATGGTGGCTTGGGTGCTTTGGCTCGAAGTTGAAAGGCACTACTTACTGCAAATGGTAGCTTGGGTGCTTTGGCTTGAAGTGGAAAGGCACTACTTACTGCAAATGGTGGCTTGGGTGCTTCAGCTTGAAGTTGAAAGACACTACTTACTGCAAAAGGTGGCGGGTTCTTTGACTTGAAGTGGAAAGGCACTACTTATTGCAAACGGTGGCTAGGGTGCTTTGGCTTGAAGTTGAAAGGCACTACTTATTGCAAACGGTGGCTTGGGTGCTTTGGCTTGAAGTTGAAAGGCACTACTTTCTGCAAATGATGGATTGGGTGTTTTGGCTTGAAATGCACTTCTTACTGCAAATGGTGGCTTAGGAGCTTTGGCTTGAAGTTGAAAGGCACTACTTCCTGCAAATAGTGGCTTGGGTGCTTTGGCTTGAAGTTGAAAGGCACTACTTACTGCAAATGGTGGCTTGGGTGCTTCAGCTTGAAGTTGAAAGACACTACTTACTGCAAAAGGTGGCTTGGGTTATTTGGCTTGAAGTGGAAAGGCACTACTTATTGCAAACGGTGGCTTGGGTGCTTTGGCTTGAAGTTGAAAGGCACTACTTACTGCAAATGATGGCTTGGGTGTTTTGGCTTGAAAGGCACTTCTTACTGCAAATGGTGGCTTAGGAGCTTTGGCTTGAAGTTGAAAGACATTACTTACTGCAAATGGTGGCTTGGTAGCTTTGGCTTTAAGTTGAAAGGCACTACTTACTGCAAATGGTGGTTTGGGTGCTTTGACGAAGTTGAAAGGCACTACTTACTGCAAATGGTGGCTTGGGAGCTTTGGTTTGAAGTTGAAAGGCACTACTTACTGCAAATGGAGGCTTGGGAGCTTTGGCTTGAAGTTGAAAGGCACTACATACTGCAAATGGTGGCTTGGGAGCTTTGGTTTAAAGTTGAAAGGCACTACTTACTGCAAATGGTGGCTTGGGAGCTTTGACGAAGTTGAAAGGCACTACTTACTGCAAATGATGGCTTGGGTGATTTGGCTTGAAGTTGAATGGCACTTCTTACTGCAAATGGTGGCTTGGGTGCTTTGGCTCGAATTTGAAAGACACTACTTACTGCAAATGGTAGCATGAAGTTGAAAGGCACTAACTGCAAATGGTGGCTTGGGTGTTTTGCCTGAAGTTGAAAGGCACTACTTACTGCAAATGGTGGCTTGGGTGCTTTGCTTGAAGTTGAAAGGCACTAACTGCAAATGGTGGCTTGGGTGCATTGCTTGAAGTTGAAAGGCACTACTTACTGCAAATGGTGGCTTGGGTGCATTGCTTGAAGTTGAAAGGTACTGCTTACTGCAAATGGTGGCATGAAGTTGAAATGCACTATTTACCTCAAATGGTGGCTTGAGTGCTTTGGCTCGAAGTTGAAAGGCACTACTTACTGCAAATGGTGGCTTGGGTGCTTTGGCTTGAAAGGCACTTCTTACTGCAAATGGTGGCTTAGGAGCTTTGGCTTGAAGTTGAAAGGCACTACTTCCTGCAAATGGTGGCTTGGGTGCTTTGGCTTGAAGTTGAAAGGCACTACTTACTGCAAATGGTGGCTTGGGTGCTTCAGCTTGAAGTTGAAAGACACTGCTTACTGCAAAAGGTGGCTTGGGTTATTTGGCTTGAAGTTGAAAGGCACTACTTACTGCAAATGATGGCTTTGGTGCTTTGGCTTGAAGTTGAATGGCACTACTGACTGCAAATGGTGGCTTGGGTGCTTTGGCTTGAAGTTGAAAGGCACTAACTGCAAATGGTGGCTTGTGGCTTTGGTAGGAAGTTGAAAGGCACTACTTACTGCAAATAGTGGCTTGGGTGCTTTGGGTGGAAGTTGAAGCACTATTTACTGCAAATGGTGATTTGGGTGCTTTGGCTTGAAGTTGAAAGTCACTACTTACTGCAAATGGTGGCTTGGGTGCTTTGGCTTGAAGTTAAAAGGCACTACTTCAAATGCACTTACTTCCTGTTTGCACTGTATATTGATTTTAGATAAAAACGCTACCACTAAGGCTGTGATTTTTGGCCATCTTACTCAGTCCCCCCTCCGCTGAGCAAGTACAGAGAATTCTTCCCATCCATGAAAAATAAAAGTGTTATTAGTGTTTAAAAAATGTTGAGACTCTCTCTCCTGTCAATCACGCCCTGAAAGCCACACCTTTTCCGGTGGGAGGGGGAGGGGTTATAAAACCCGGGAGTGTGGGTGTGGCTCAGTCTCTGCATGATGGGGGAGGGAGAGGTCATGACTGTCTGAGCTGTGAATCAACTGAACACACAGAATGTCTACTGAACTGAGTTTGGTGTTTTGTGTGG
Organism: Amblyraja radiata; assembly: GCF_010909765.2. Taxonomy (NCBI): domain Eukaryota; kingdom Metazoa; phylum Chordata; class Chondrichthyes; order Rajiformes; family Rajidae; genus Amblyraja; species Amblyraja radiata. Next base: position 2,694,836 of record NC_046004.1, on the reverse strand, counting down.
TTTTATGATGGTTTCACTCTGCATGAAATGGTATGAAGCTGCATTTGAATTTGGTGGCCTTGGACGCTGCTTGAAGTGGAATGAAATTGCACTTGAATTTGGCGGCCTTGCATCCTGCTTGAAGTGGTATGAAACTGCACTGAATCTGGTGGCCTTGCACCCTGCTGAAAGTGGTTTGAAACTGCACTTGAAATTGGTGGCCTTGGATCCAGCTTAAAGTGGTATGAAACTCCACTTGAATTTGGTGGCCTTGCACCCTGCTTGAAGTGGTTGGAAACTGCACTTGAATTCGGTGGCCTTGCACCCTGCTCATGGTGGTAAGAAACTGCACTTGAATTTGGTGGCCTTGTACCCTGCTTGAAATGGTAGGAACATGGATTTGAATCTGATGGCCTTGCACCCTGCTTGAAATGGAATTTCAAGGAATAGTCATGAGTCAACTGCCAGCCCACCAGCCGTGAGTGAGCTGCCAGCAGATCAGGCTTGAGGGACTGAGCTGCCACCCCAAGAACCCATACCAGCACTCCAGAAAGCCCCCCCACTGGTCACCAATATTGGAATTGGTGGAGAGGTGCAATATTGCGTTGGGGACCAGCCCTCCCGTATGAACATGGGACCCAACGGGTCCCACCTAGCCTAGTATTATATATTTGTGGGAGGAAAAAAAGGCAAAAACAGCAAGTTTAAAAAGAACAACAGTAAAATGGTACAGTAAAGTTAGTCCCTGGAGAGATAGGAGTTTACAGTCCTAATGGCCTCTGGGAAGAAACTCCTTCTCATCCGCTCTGTTTTCGCAGCATGGCAACGGAGGCGTTTGCCTGACCGTAGCATCTGGAACAATCCTTTGCTGGGGTGGTTGGAGTCCCCCATAATGTTGCTGGCTTTGGATCTGCACCTTCTGATGTATAGTTCCTGCAGGGGGGCGAGTGTAGTTCCCATATTGTGTTCGGCCGAACGCACTACTCTCTGCAGAGTCTTCATGTCCTGGGCAGAGCAGTTCCCAAACCAGATTGTGATGTTTCAGGACAAGATGCTTTCCACAGCAGCAGGATCTTCAGAGACACTCTGTATTTCCTCAATTGCCTGAGGTGGTAAAGGCGCTGCCTTGCCTTACTCTCGAGTGCTGCAGCATGTGAAGTCCATGTCACATCTTCAAAGATGTGGACTCCCAGGTATTTAAAGCAGCTCACCCTATCCACAGTATCCCCATTTATCCTCAATGGTGTGTACGTCCTCGGATGATGTGCCCTCCTAAAGTCCACGATCAGCTCCTTAGTTTTTTTGATGTTCAAGAGGAGGCTGTTGTCCTGACACCAGAGTGCCAGATCAGCCACCTCCTCCCAGTAGGCCTTCTCATCGTTGTCTGAGATCAGGCCCACCACCACAGTGTCATCAGCAAACTTGATTATTGAATTGGAGTTGAACCTAGCCACACAGTCATGTGTGTACAGGGAGTACAGTAGGGGGCTGAGGACGCAACCCTGGGGGAATCCTGTTCTCAGGGTGAAGGTCTTCGATGTATTTCCTCCCATCTTGACTACCTGGGGCCTGGCGATGAGAAAGTCCAGGACCCAGGCACACAGAAGGGTGTTGAACCCCAATTCCAGTAGCTTCTCAGCAAGTCTGGTGGGGACTCGTGTTGAAGGCTGAACTGAAGGCTATGAACAGCATCCTCACGTAGTCCCCCTTTTGGCTGTCAAGATGAGAGAGAGCAGTGTGCAGAACCTGGGAGACCGCATCGTCCATGGATCTGTTCGGACGGTATGCGATTTGTAGCGGGTCCATGTTGCGACGGGGAAGGCGCAGGTGTGTTTCTTGACCAGCCTCTCAAAGCACGACTACCGAGGTGCGGGCCATTGGACGGTGAAAAGCTTTTGTTGCATGCTATCCAGTCAGCAGAAAGACAATACATGATTACAATCGAGCCATTTACAGTGTACAGATACAGGTTAAGGGAATAACCTTTAGTGCAAGGTTGGGTCCACTGTTGTTTGTCATATACTTCAATGATCTGGATGATGGTGTGGTAAATTGGATTAGTAAGTATGCAGATGATACCAAGATAGGTGGTGTTGTGGTTAATGAAGTAGATTTTCAAAGTATACAGAGAGATTTAGGCCATTTGGAAGAGTGGGCTGAAAGATGGCAGATGGAGTTTAATGCTGATAAGTGTGAGGTGCTACATCTTGGCAGGACAAATCAATATAGGACATACATGGTAAATGGCAGTTGTACAGAGGGATCTAGGAATAACTGTGCATAGTTCCCTGAAAGTGGAATCTCATGTAGATAGGGTGGTAAAGAATGCTTTTGGTGTGCTGGCCTTTATAAATCAGAGCATTGAGTAGAGAAGTTGGGATGTAATGTTAAAATTGTACAAGGCATTGGTGAGGCCAATTCTGGAGTACGGTGTGCAGTTTTTGTCACCAAATTATAGGAAGGATGTCAACAAAATAGAGAGAGTACAGAGGCGATTTACTACAATGTTGCCAGGGTTTCAGCAACTAAGTCACAAAGAAAGGTTGAACAAGTTAGGTCTTTATTCTTTGGAGCGCAGAAGGACAAGGGGGGACTTAATAGAGGTATTTAAAATGATGAGAGTGATAGACAGAGTTGACGTGGTTAAGCTTTTCCCATTGTGAGTAGGGAAGCTTCAAACATGAGGACATGATTTGAGAATTAAGGGACAGAAGTTTAGGGGTAACATGAGGGAGAACTTATTTACTCACAGTGGTAGCTGTGTGGAATGAGCTTCCAGTGGAGGTGGTGGAGGCAGGTTCGATTTTATCATTTAAAAATAAATTGGATAGATATAGTATTGTATTCGATTGGTGGAAGAGGACCAGAGGATGCGGCTGATTGGCTTGTATCCCGGGTAAGGCTTTATTGTATTCGGATAAGGGGGACAATGAGGGCCAGGGCAGTTTACTGTTCTGGATGTCAGATGTGGGAGGTTATGGAGTCTGAGTGCCCTCCAGACGTCCACATCTGCGCCAGGTGCGTCGAGATGGGGCTCCTAAGGTACCGTGTTAGGAACCTGGAGCAACAACTCGATGACCTCTGTCTGCTCAGGGAGAGCCAGGAGGTCATAGAAAGGAGTTACAGGGCGGTGGTCACTCCAAGACCACGGGAGACAGAAAACTGGGTCACAGTTAGGAAGGGCAATGGGCAGAGGCAGGGACTGGTGAGTACCCCGGTGGCTGTACACCTTGAAAATAAGTACTCATGTTTGAGTAAGAGTGGGGGAGACAGCCTACCTGGGGGCAGCGACAGCGGCCGGGCCTCTGGCATAAAGACCGGTCCTGTTGCTCAGAAGGGTAAGGAAAAGAAGAGGAGGGCAATTGTAATAGGGGACTATAGTCAGGGGGTCGGATAGGCGATTCGGTGGACGCAGACAAGAGACCCGGATGGTAGTTTGCCTCCCTGGTGCCAGGGTCAGGGATGTGTCTGAACGTGTCCAAGAAATCCTGAAATGGGAGGGAGAGGAGCCTGAGGTTGTGGTACATATAGGTACCAATGACATAGGTAAAAAAAGAGAAGAGGTCCTGAAAGAAGAATTTAGGGAGTTAGGTAGAGAGTTAAGGAGAAGGACTGCAAAGGTAACAATCTCAGGATTACTGCCTGTGCCACGCGACAGTGAGAGTAGGAATGGAGCCAGGTGGAGGATAAATGAGTGGATGAGGGACTGGTGCAGTGGGTATGGATTCAAGTTTCTGGATCATTGGGACCTCTTTTGGGGAAGGTGCGACCTGTACAGAAAGGACGGGTTGCACTTGAACTCGAGGGGGACCAATATCCTGGCGGGGAGATTTGCAAAGGCTACTGTGGAGACTTTAAACTAGTATGGTTTGGGGGAGGGACTCAAATTGGGAAAACTAGCAGTCAGTGTGTGAGGCAGGAGGCAGAGAATGGTAGCACACTGACCCAAATTGTAGGGGAGAGAGAAGAAAAAGACAATAAACAGAGAATAAGAGAGGGTGCGTTTCTTAAATGTGTATATTTTAATGCTAGGAGCATTGTAAGAAAGGTGGATGAACTTAGAGCCTGAATTGACACCTGGAAGTATGATGTTGTGGCGATCAGTGAAACATGGTTGCAGGAGGGCTGTGATTGGAAACTAAATATTCCAGGATTTCGTTGCTTCAGGTGTGATAGAATTGGAAGGACAAGACGTGGAGGTGTTGCATTGCTTATCAGGGAAGATATTACAGCAGTGCTTTGGCAGGATAGATTAGAGAGCTCGTCTAGGGAGGCTATTTGAGTGGAACTGAGAAATGAGAAAGGGGTAGCAACACTTCTAGGGGTGTATTATAGACCGCCAAATGGGGAGCGAGAATTGGAAGAGCAAATATGTAAGGAGATTGCAGATATTAGTAGTAATCACAAGGTAGTTATTGTGGGAGATTTAAATTTTCCACACATAGACTGGGAAACACATTCTGTAAATGGGCTGGATGGGTTGGAGTTTGTAAAATGTGTGCAGGATAGTTTTTTGCAGCAATACATAGAAGTACCTACTAGAGAAGGGGCGGTGTTGGACCTCCTGTTAGGAAATGAGATGGGTCAGGTGGCAGAGGTATGCGTTGGGGAACAGTTCAGGACCAGTGATCACAATACCATTAGTTTCAATATAATTATGGAGAGGGTCAGAACTGGACCTAGGGTTGAGATTTTTGATTGGAGAAAGGCTAACTTTGAGGAGATGCGAGAGGATTTAAAAGGAGTAAATTGGGACAGTTTGTTTTATGGGAAAGATGTGGAAGAGAAATGGAGTACATTTAAAGGTGAAATTTTAAGAGTACAGAATCTTTATGTCCCTGTTCGGTTGAAAGGAAATAGTAAAAATTGGAAAGAGCCATGGTTTTCAAGGGAAATTGGACACTTGGTTCGGTAAAAGAGAGAGATCTACAATTTTTATAGGCAGCATGGAGTAAACGAGGTGCTTGAGGAGTATAAAGAATGTAAAAAGAATCTTAAGAAAGAAATTAGCAAAGCTAAAAGAAGATATGAGGTTGCTTTGGCAAGTAAGGTGAAAGTAAATCCAAAGGGTTTCTACAGCTATATTAATAGCAAAAGGATAACGAGGGATAAAATTGGGCCATTAGAGAGTCAGAGTGGACAGCTATCTGCAGAGCCAAAAGAGATGGGGGAGATATTGAACAATTTATTTTCTTCGGTATTCACCAAGAAGAAGGATATTGCATTATGTGAGGTAAGGGAAACAAGCAGAGTAGCTATGGAAACTATGAGATTCAAAGAAGAGGAAGTACTGACACTTTTGAGAAATATAAATGGATAAGTCTCCAGGTCCGGACAGGATATTCCCTAGGACATTGAGGGAAGTTAGTGTAGAAATAGCAGGGGCTATGACAGAAATATTTCAAATGTCATTAGAAACGGGAAAAGTGCCGGAGGATTGGCGTACTGCGCATGTTGTTCCATTGTTTAAAAAGGGGTCTAAGAGTAAACCTAGCAATTATAGACCTGTTAGTTTGACGTCAGTGGTGGGCAAATTAATGGAAAGGATACTTAGAGATAATATGTATAAGCATCTGGATAAACAGGGTCTGTTATGGTTATATGGTTAAATGGTATATGGACAGGAAAGGAATGGAGCGTTCTGGTCTGAGTTCAGGTAGATGTGACTAGGTGAGAATAAGTATTCGGCACAGACTAGAAGGGCCGAGATGACCTGTTTCTGTGATGTAATTGTTATATGGTTATATGGTTGTAAGGTTAAGCCAAAAAAGTCCAACCACGAATAGTCCGAAGATGACCAATGAGGTAGATAGTAGTTCAGGACTGCTCTCTGGTTGTGGTAGGATAGTTCAGCTGCCTGATAACATCTGGGAAGAAACTGTCCCTGAATCTGGAGGTGCGCGTTTTCACACTTCTGGACCTCTTGCCTGATGGGAGAGGGAAGAAGAGGGAGTGACCGGGTTGAGACTGGCCCTTGACAATCTGGAGGTGTTCGTTTTCACACATCTGTGCCTTGATAAAACATCCTTTCTCGTGTGGGACTGGGATTTCGATGTGAACTGATGTATCTAATGATATTTTACTAAACATATCCGTTTCTCTGTGTGTTAGGTTTCAAAGATAAACCCATGATATTCCCTGCTGAAATGGTGGCAGGGAAACCTGTGAACATGACTTGCATCTTCAACACCGCGTGTGATGGAACAGCACCCACCTTAACCTGGGACACCCCCGATGATGAACTGCCATCAGTCTCGCACAGCGTAACTAAGCGAGGTCATACTCTGACATATACTTCTGTTCTGTCCCTGACCCCAGCGCTCAAACATCACGGGCAAAAACTCACCTGCAGAGTTAGATACCCAACTATTTCATCAGATCAGACCATCACAATGACTGTGCAATGTAAGTACGGAGATCGTTTACTGTGCAGGAACAGCAACAATCTATTAGCAATGCTGGTATATCAGGTCACAAGTGATAGGAGAAGAATAAGGCCATTCGGCCCATCAAGTCTACTTCGTCATTGAATCAGGGCTGATCTATCTAACCCCATTTTCCTGCCTTCTCCCCGTAACCCCTGACACCTGTACTAATAAAACTGATACCAAAAGCTGGAGTAACTCAACAGGACAGGCTGCTTCTTCGTAGAGAAGGAATGGGTGACGTTTCGGATCAACAACCTTCTTCAGACTGAAAGTCACGGGAAAGGGAAACGAAAGATAAAGACAATGATGTAGAGAGATGTAGGACCTACCTGATCTCCCGGTCGCTAAACACTTTAATTCTCCTTCCCATTCCTACACTGACCTTTCTGTCCGAGGACTCCTCCATTGTCAGTGAAGCTAAATGCAAATTGGAGGAATAGCATCTCATATTTCACTTGGGCAGCTTATAACCATATAACAATTACAGCACGGAAACAGGCCATCTCGGCCCTTCAAGTCCGTGCCGAACACTTATTTTCCCCTAATCCCATCTACCTGAACTCAGACCATAACCCTCTATTCCTTTCCCGTCCATATACCTATCCAATTTATTTTTAAATGATAAAATCGAACCTGCCTCCACCACTTCCACTGGAAGCTCATTCCACACAGCTACCACTCACTGAGTAAAGAAGTTCCCCCTCATGTTACCCCTAAACTTCTGTCCCTTAATTCTCAAGTCATGGCCTCTTGTTTGAATCTTCCCTACTCACAATGGGAAAAGCTTATCCACGTCAACTCTGTCTATCCCTCTCATCATTTTAAAGACCTCTATCAAGTCCCCTGTTAACCTTCTGCGCTCCAAAGAACAAATACCTAACTTGTTCAACCTTTGTCTGCAACTTTGTTGCTGAAACTCAGGCAACATTCTAGTAAATCTCCTCTGTACTCTCTCTATTTTGTTGACATCCTTCCTATAATTAGGCGACCAAAATTGCACACCATACTCCAGAATTGGCCTCACCAATGCCTTGTAGAATTTTAACATTACATCCCAACTTCTAGACTCAATGCTCTGATTTATAAAGGCCAGCACACCAAAAGCTTTCTTTACCACTCTATCTGCATGAGATTCCACCTTCATGGAACTATGCACAGTTATTCCTAGATCCCTCTGTTCAACTGCATTCCTCAATTCGCTACCATTTACCATGTACGTCCTATTTTGATTTGTCCTGCCAAGATGTAGCACCTCACACTTATCAGCATTAAACTCCATCTGCCATCTTTCAGCCCACTCTTCCAAATGGCCTAAATCTCCCTGTAGACTTTGAAAATCTACTTAATTATCCACAACACCACCTATCTTAGTATGATCTGCATACTTACTAATCCAATTTACCACACCATCATCCAGATCATTGATGTACATGACAAACAACAGTGGACCCAACACAAATCCTTGAGGCACCCCACTAGTCACCGGCCTCCAACCTGACAAACTGCCATCCACCATTGCTCTCTGGCATCTCCCATTCAGCCACTGTTGAATCCATCTTGCTACTCCACCATTAATACCCAAAAAATGAACCTTCTTAACCAACCTTCCATGAGGAACCTTGTAAAAGGCCTTACTGAAGTCCATATAGACAACACCCACTGATTTACTCTCATCAATTTCCCTAGTAACCTCTTCAAAAAATTCAAGACGTTTAGTCAAACATGACCTTTTAGGCACAAATCCATGTTGACTGTTCCTAATCAGACCCTGTTTATGCAGATGCTTATATATATTATCTCTAAGTATCCTTTCCATTAATTGCCCACCACTGACATCAAACTAACAGGACTGTAATGGCTAGGTTTACTCTTAGAACCCTTTTCAAACAATGAAACTGCATGCGCAGTACGCCAATCCTCCGGCACTATTCCCATTTCTAATGACATTTGAAATATTTCTGTCATAGAAACATAGATAGAAACATAGAAAATAGGTGCAGGAGTAGGCCATTCGCCTCCACCGCCATTCAATATGATCATGGCTGATCATCCAACTCAGTATCCTGTACCTGCCTTCTCTCCATACGCCCTGATCCCTTAGCCACAAGGGGCACATCTAATTCCCTCTTAAATATAGCCAACAAACTGGCCTCAACTACCTTCTGTGGCAGAGAATTCCACAGATTCACCACGCTCTGTGTGAAAAATGTTTTCTTCATCTCGTTCCTAAAAGATTTCCCCCTTATCCTTAAACTGTGACCCCTTGTTCTGGACTTCCCCAACATCGGGAACAATCTTCCTGCATCTAGCCTTCCAACCCCTTAAGAATTTTGTAAGTTTCTATAAGATCCCCCCTCAATCCTCTAAATGCTAGCGAGTACAAGCCGAGTCTATCCAGTCTTTCTTCATATGAAAGTCCTGACATCCCAGGAATCAGTCTGGTGAACCTTCTCTGCACTCCCTCTATGGCAAGAATGTATTTCCTCAGATTAGGAGACCAAAACTGTATGAAATATTCCAGGTGTGGTCTCACCAAGACCCTGTACAACTGCAGTAGAACCTCCCTGCTCCTATACTGAAATCCGTTTGCTATGAATGCTAACATACCATTCGCCTTCTTCACTGCCTGCTGCACCTGCATGCCTACTTTTAATAGGTACACAAAATTGCTGGAGGAACTCAGCGGGTGCAGCAGCATCTATGGAGCGAAGGAAATAGGCGACGTTTCGGGCCGAAACCCTTCTTCAGCCTACTTTTAATGACAGGTGTACCATGACACCCTGGTCTCGTTGCATCTCCCCCTTTCCTAATCGGCCACCATTCAGATAATAGTCTACTTTCCTGTTTTTGCCACCAAAGTGGATAACCTCACAATAGCCCCTGCTATTTCTACACTAACTTCCCTCAATGTCCTAGGGAATATCCTGTCAGGACCTGGAGACTTATCCACTTTTATATTTTTCAAAAGTGTCAGTATTTCCTCTTCTTTGAATCTCATAGCTTCTATAGCTACTCTACCTGTTTCCCTTACCTCACATAATTCAATATCATTTTCCTGCAACTTCATATCTTATTTTAGCTTTTCTAATTTCTTTCTTAAGTTCTTTTTACATTCTTTACACTCCTCAAGCACCTCATTTACTCCATGCTGCCTATAATTATTGTAGATCTCTCTCTTTTTCCGAACCAAGTTTCCAATTTCCCTTGAAACCCATGGCTCTTTCCAATTATTGCTATCTCCTTTCAACCGAACAGGGACATAAAGATTCTGTACTCTTAAAATGTCACCTTTAAATGTCCTCTATTTCTCTTCTACATCCTTCCCATAAAACAAAATGTCCCAATTCATTCCTTTTAAATCCTTTCGCATCTCCTCAGTTAGCCTTTCTCCAATCAAAAATCTCAACCCTAGGTCCAGTTCTGACCATCTCCATAATTATATTGAAACTAATGGTACTGTGATCACTGGACCCGAAGTGCTCCCCAACGTATACCTCCGTCAACTGACCTGTCTCATTTCCTAACAGGAGGTCCAGCACTGCCCCTTCTCTAGTAGGTACCTCTATGGATTGCTGCAAAAAAATATCCTGCACACATTTTACAAACTCCAAACCATCCAGCCCATTTACAGAATGTGTTTCCCAGTCTATGTGTGGAAAATTGAAATCTCCCACAATCACTACATTGTGCTTACTACTAATATCTGCAATCTCCTTACATATTTGCTCTTCCGATTCTCTCTCCCCATTAGGCGATCTATAAAACACCCCTATAAGTGTTGCTACACCTTTCCCATTTCTCAGTTCCACCCAAATAGCCTCCCTAGACGAGCCCTCTAATCCATCCAGCCAAAGTATAGCCCAGTATTATGATATTTGATTTCTCTAACTTTACCCAGCCCTTGTATTTTCTTTTTTCTCTATCCCTCCCCCACCAAAGTTGCACCAGCTTCTCGTTTTCACCCAACAAACAGCTAATTATGGCCTGTTTTCTTTATCATCATTACTTTTTTGCATATCTTTAATTCATTATTCTGTATCGCACTACATCATCATTACATCTCTTGTTTCCCTTTCTAGTGACTTTCAGTCTGAAGAAGGATCTCGACCCGAAACATCACCCATTCCTTCTCTCCATTGATGCTGCATGTCCCGCTGAGTTACTCACGATTTTTGTGTCTATCTTCGGAGTAAACTACAGTCCCTTCCTACACACCACTACTCACTATGTATATTAATGATTTGGACGAGTGGAATGAAGGATTAGTGGCCAAGTTTGCGGATGATACGAAAATAGATGGAGGGGCAGATAGTGTAGAGAATGCAGGGACTCTGCAGATGGACTTGGACAGGTTGGGAGAGTGGGCACGGATGTGTCGGATGGAATATAGTGTAGCAAAGGAGGGAGCGTGACACTATCAACGTTAAAAATTTGCATCTTTCATTATTTTTTCTATAACTCGACACCATCGTCTTTATCTTTAGTTTCCTTAGTCATAAAACTAGTGTGTGAATGTGTGATCGATCGTCAGCGAGGACTCGGAGGGCTGAAGGGTCTGTTGCTGTGCTGTTTCTCTAAACTAAACATAGAACTAGTGTTTAAATGGGTTGTGCTGGACTCGGTGGGCCGAAGAGCCTGTTTCCGCACTGTATCTCTGAAGTCTGAAGACTAAACTCTTTTACAATGCAAGGATCACCGAAAGTGCTGCAAAACTGGTTGCTGAATTTTATCTGTTTACAGATGCCCCCCAGAATCTCTCAATCACTTCCCCCAACAATGGGAACAATCCCTGGGTCAGTATAAAGGAAGGAAACTCTGCAGCGATCCTCTGCTCTGTCCAGAGTTTCCCAACATCTAACCTGACGTGGAGACATCTCGGTGTCACGCTGAACACAACACGTTCCAGCAACGAGCTGTGGATGGAGTTCCCTCAGCTGATACGGCAGGATGCTGGGGTCTATCAGTGCATGGCGGAGAATGAATACGGGACAGCAGAGATGGATGTGACCCTCACTGTAGAATGTGAGTAGACACACACTAACACATCTCTATTAACACAGATGGATTATTCTCTCGAAAGGCAGATGAGAACTGCATTCCCTCTCTCTCTCCATCCCTCCTCTACCCAAGTCACACCAGCGTTTCGTTCTCACCTAGCAAACATCTACCATTGGCCTGTTTCCTTTATCATCGTTACCTTTTTGACATATCTTCATTTCATTTGTTCTATATCTCTCTACACCATGATTTATACCTCTCCCCTTACCAATGACTTTCAGTCTGAAGAAGGGTCTCTACCTGAAACATTGGCCATTCCTTCTTAAGTTATTCTCGCATTTTGTGTCGTATGTTTGGTTTAAACCAGCACCTGCAGTTCCTTCCATCACACACATACACACACTCACTTACTCACTCGCTTACTTATATATACACACACACGCACATATTCTCTTTAGTTTATTGTGTTTTGGTTTATTGTCACGTGTATCGAGGTACAGTGAAAAGCTTCTGTTGCGTGCTATCCGCCCAGCGGAAAGACAATACCTGATTACAATCAAACCATTCACAGTGTACAGTTACATGATATGGGAATAATGTTCAGTGCATGGTAAAGCCAGTAAAGTCAGATCAAAGATAGTCCGATAGTAGTTCAGGACTGCTCTCTGGTTGTGGTAGGATGGTTCAGTTGCCTGATAAATGCTGGTAAGCAACTGTCCCTGAATTTGGAGTTGTGTGTTTTCATACTTCTGTACCTTTTGCCCAATGGGAGAGAGGAGAAGAGGGAGTGGCCTCTGCATCTTTGTCTCAGACACACTCTCTCACATACACATGCTCCCTCTCTCACAAACTCACACACACATTTTCGTTGTCTCACACACAAATAGTGTCATGCACACACACACACACTAGTCCGTGGGCCAGTGGGGCCTACCGTGCGCCCCCCCCCCCTATGATCCTACTTCTTGGATGTCATTTTGTTCATTGGTATCTCTTCTATCAGAAAATGTATGTTCCCAAGAAAAAAATAATTTGGACTATGTTTTTTAACCCAGTTATTTCAATCTATGTCAAAATTGTATTTTTTCACACTTTGCCCTCTTTCTTGAGGCCCTCTTCCATCATCCTATGTCAACCGGAAAGCAAATGCAGATTTTCGTGTGCGGCACTGGAAGCGTTATGATGGGGATGAATCATTCAAACAGTGTACAAGAAAAGATCTGGCATGGATGCTTTCCCGGAGAGCGAGTAGTGAGAAAGGTCAAGAGCTTCCAGCTTCGACTGGATTTGTCTTATATCCTGTGATCAATCATCCCATCGTGGAATTCCGTACAGTTCAAGAGTGTTTATGAGCTTCTGAAGAAGCAAGTCATGAAGTTGGCCAAGAATATGTCATTACAACATTCGACTTGGGTGTCTGCATGAAGGCATACCGTCTCTTGTGGAGTCATTCTGCAAAGTACAAGAAACACATTGTGTTGATTGGCACATTTCATGTCATTTGTGCATACTTCAAAATGCTTGGAAAGAAATTGGAAGGATCTGGACTTCTGGATGTCCTCATGGAATCGGGACTCATGTCTGCTGGTTCTATGAAAGGTGTTTTGACAGGAAAGAACTACGACAGAAGTCTGCACTGCCACAAGACGATGGTGGAGTGCTTGGAGAGGCTCCTTCTTGATCAATTCCTGTCTATGGCTGGAAAAGATACAGTTCTATCCGGTATTCCAGAGGAATCCAAGGGTATCTTTCAAGAGCTAATCCGATCACCAACAAAGCAGGCCCTTGCTGTAGTCATGGCTAATGCAGATCTCAACACATTGATGGAGTCGTATGAGAGCTTCAAAGCTGATGTTCGAAAAGGATCTCTCGGGAAGACTGCACAATTTTGGTTGTCGTACATGGATTCTGTGTGGATTGCTCTCACATTGATTAGGTCTGTGAAAGAGAACAACTTTCCGTTGTACTTGCACAGTCTATTTCTTATGCCCGATCTCATCCTCACCATTGGTGGTCACAATTACTCCCGCTATCTGACCTACCTTGCTGTGTTCTTGGCAAACATCGAAGAATCACATCCCGGTGCCCTGGCTTTCCTCAAAAGAGGTGCCATCAGTGTCGCTAGGTCGTTCATACCAGGAAACCGATGTGCTGTTGACGAAATGATTGAGGAGACGATCATGAAGCATGGCAAATCTCGAGGTGGTGGCAGTGGTGTTGGGCTCTCTGGCATCTTGGAGCTTATGGGAGATGGGTTCGAACTTCAACAGAAAGGGCACACTTTCTCTCTGCAACTCTCAACCTCGCAGACATGACTTCTGATACCAATTGCAGAAGCAAACACAGAGATCAACAACCAACTGAGATAAGGAAAAGTGAGGCATGTGTAAAGAAAGCCATAGATGCTGTAAAGAACTTCCTGAATCATTTTGATGTAGATGACAATACTGGGTTGTATGTACTCTCTTCTGGTGCACGTGTTCCGGCTGAAGTTGAGAAAGATGTCATAAAGGTACTTATCACAGGGAAAGAACAGAAAGAGAAGTTCATCAGAAAGCGACTTGAGACAACGACAGCATTGTCCGAACCCATCAAGAATCTGAAGCTCAAAACCATGGCAGAAACAAAGAAAAGAGTGAAGCTGAAAACATCTGAACGAAAGTTTATAGAGTACAAGCAACAAGGAGATATTGCTTTACAACTGATGGTCAAAGCACAAAGTTCAAGCAACTCAACTCAATCTATGAGAGATTATGAAGTACTCTCTGACCCCTGTACCCTACTCCATTGGTACATCAGACAACTTATTTGCAAAGACTAATACATCCATGGGCCTATACCTATTGAAAGATGTAGACAACTCATAGCCTCCTGCCAGTAACAAGACATTGATAGTGGAAGATGGCAATGCTGCATTCTACTCTCAAAAATATTTCGGCAAACTTCAAAGAGATTGGCACCAAAATCTTCAATGCATTGTTATCTAATGATGTAGTCTTCAGTACCGATATGTACAAACCAGATTCAGTGAAGACAAGTGAACGGACACGACGTGGGTGTGCGGAGAAGAGAATAATCAAAGGAAGAAAGACCAGATAACCAAGAGATTGGAAGCAGTTCTTGACCAATGATGAGAAGAAGAAACAGATCGTTGAACTTCTTGATGTGTGGAGTGAGCATGACATGGAAACGAGGCTACATGGAAGGAAGGTGATCTTCATTAAGGAAGGAGGGGCTATGTCAAAATGGGAAAGAGACCCTGCAGTCTGAGATTCAATCCCTGAAGTCAAATCAAGAAGAAACAGACTTGAGAGTCATCCTATACTGCAACTGTGGCAAAGAGCAAGGATATGACCATTTACAAAAGCCCAGACAGCGATATCTTTTTCCTATTGCTTCACTATGCAAACAGCATTCAAGACACCACAGTGTTCTTTGACACAAGCAGAGGCAACAGGCAAAGACTAACAGATGTCACCCATTTTGCAAAGCAATCCTCCTCAGAATACTGTTCAGCATTACCTGGACTGCTTGCATTCTCAGGCTGTGACTCAAACAAGTGCTTTCAAAGGAATCGGCAAAGTCAAGCCAATCAAACTGATCCAACAGCGAAACAAATTCGTGACACTTCTGGCAGAGTTTGGTGATTTTCATTGAGTAGAAGATGATATGGTCCTAATTTAGTAGATTTTTTATGTATCTTTACTAAGAAGTAGACTCAATTGCAAGTACCAAATTCACAGACCCCAAGAAGTGTGAAAAAAGCACAATTTTGACAGTAAGTGTTAAAAAAACATAGTCCAAATGAGTTATTTTTCTTGGTAACATCATTTTTTCTGACAGATGAGATTCCAATGAACAAAATGATACCCAAGAAGTAGGATCATGGGGTGAGGTGAGGGGGGGGGGGTTGCACGGTAGACCCCTTTGGCACTCTCCCTCTCACACACCCTCAAACCAACGGCAGTGATAGAAACACACACAGATAGAACATAACAGTTTACATGTCATCACGGTGGTCACTGACATAGAGACGTTCGTTCGGGCTGTTCGTAGTGGTCTCTACAGGCGATCGGCTGAGGCATTTCCTGGAAACGTACAGGGACTTTGACAACGTCGAGCCTCAGCCCCGAATCGGAGGTGGTAGTAACACCAGCGGCGTCTACCAAAGGACTCTGGTTGATGTGGCGGAGAGGCGGCAGGTGGCGGGCCTTCCTCGAGTGACCGCCGTGGTGCAGTGCAGCCGGACGGCTGATGCCACTCACCTCCTGATGCCTCGTGGTCCACAGTTCGTTGGCCTGCTCCGCGAGCTGCTGGGGGCCGTTAAAATCAGCTCCAGCGGGCATCAGGCGGACATTGTCAGACATCTGGTCCAGAAAAGCTTGCTCAAAGAACAGGCATGGCTGATGTCCGCCCATCAGGCCCAGCATCTGGGCCATTAAGGCGGAGGGTCTTCAATGCCCCATACCGCCCAAGTGCGGAATCCGTGCTGCGCGGTCTCGACGACTGAGTCCGAAAGTGTGCATCAACAGGGCCTTGAGGCCATCGTACTTGGCCGTCGCGGGTGGGTCCCTCATGTAAGGCAGCAAACAGGAGGCCGATTCTTGTGGCAGGGCCCCCACCACATGGAAATCCGCGACGATGCGGTGCAGGTGGAATTGCGCCTCCATGTACACAAAGCAAACCTGTGAACCTAGGTCCAGTTCTGACCCTCTCCATAATTATATTGAAACTAATGGTATTGTGATCACTGGACCCGAAGTGCTCCCCAACGCATACCTCCGTCTACTGACCTGTCTCATTTCCTAACAGCAGGTCCAGCACTGCCCCTTCTCTAGTAGGTACCTCTATGCATTTTACAAACTAAACCATCCAGTCCATTTACAGAATGTGTTTCCCAGTCTATGCGTGGAAAATTGAAATCTCCCACAATCACTACCTTGTGCTTACTACTAATATCTGCTATTTCCTTTCATATTTGCTCTTCCAATTCTCGCTCCCCATTAGGCGGTCTATAATATACCCCTATAAGTATTGCTACACCTTTCCCATTTCTCAGTTCCACCCAAATAGCCTCCTAGATGAGCCTTCTAATCTATCCTGCCAAAGTATAGCCCAGTATTATGATTTTTGATTTCTCTAACTTTAGCTAGCCCTTGTATTTTCTTTTTTCTCTATCCCTCCCCCACCAAAGTTGCACCAGCTTCTCGTTTTCACCCAACAAACAGCTAATAATGGCTTGTTTTCTTTTTTGCATATCTTTAATTCATTATTCTGTATCGCTCTACATCATCATTACGCTCTTGTTTCCCTTTCTGAAGAAGGGTCTCGACCCGAAACATCACCCATTCCTTCTCTCCATAGATGCTGCATGTCCCGCTGAGTTACTCACGATTTTTGTGTCCATCTGCGGAGTAAACTACAGTCCCTTCCTACACACCACTACTCTTCACATGGTGTATTAATGATTTGGAAGAGGGAAATGAAGGATTTGTGGCCAAGTTTGCGGATGATACGAAAATAGATGGAGGGGCAGATAGTGTAGAGAAAGTAGGGACTCTGCAGATGGACTTGGACAGGTTGGGAGAGTTGGCACGGATGTGTCAGATTGAATATAGTGTAGCAAAGGAGGAAGCGTGACACTCAACGTTAAATATTTGCATCTTTCATTATTTTTTCTATAACTCACTATACCATCATCTTTATCTTTAGTTTCCTTAGTCATAAAACTTGTGTGTGAATGTGTGATCGATCGTCAGCGAGGACTCGGAGGGCTGAAGGGTCTGTTTCTGTGCTGTTTCTCTAAACTAAACATAGAACTAGTGTTTAAATGGGTTGTGCTGGACTCGGTGGGCCGAAGAGCCTGTTTCCGCACTGTATCTCTGAAGTCTGAAGACTAAACTCTTTTACAATGCAAGGATCACCGAAAGTGCTGCAAAACTGGTTGCTGAATTTTATCTGTTTACAGACACCCCCCAGAATCTCTCAATCACTTCCCCCAACAATGGGAACAATTCCTGGGTCAGTATAAAGGAAGGAAACTCTGCAGCGATCCTCTGCTCTGTCCAGAGTTTCCCAACATCTAACCTGACGTGGAGACATCTCGGTGTCACGCTGAACACAACACGTTCCAGCAACGAGCTGTGGATGGAGTTCCCTCAGCTGACACAGCAGGATGCTGGGGTCTATCAGTGTGTGGCGGAGAATGAACACGGGACAGCAGAGACGGATGTGACCCTCACTGTAGAATGTGAGTAGACACACACTAACACATCTCTATTAACACAGATGGATTATTCTCTCGAAAGGCAGATGAGAACTGCATTCCCTCTCTCTCTCCATCCCTCCTCTACCCAAGTCACACCAGCGTTTCGTTCTCACCTAGCAAACATCTACCATTGGCCTGTTTCCTTATCATCGTTACCTTTTTGACATATCTTAATTTCATTTGTTCTATATCTCTCTACACCATGATTTATATCTCTCCCCTTATCAATGACTTTTAGTCTGAAGAAGGGTCTCTACCCGAAACATCGCCCATTCCTTGTTAAATTATTCCCGCATTTTGTGTCGTATCTTTGGTTTAAACCAGCACCTGCAGTTCCTTCCATTACACACACTGACTTACTGACTCGCTCACTTATATACACACACACTCACACAAACGCACATATTCTCTTTAGTTTACTTTGGTTTATTGTCACGTGTATCGAGGTCCAGTGAAAAGCTTCTGTTGCGTGCTATCCAGCCAGCGGAGAGACAATACATGATTACAGTTGAGTCATTCACAGTGTGCAGTTACATGACATGGAAAAGTCGGATGGAAATAAAGTAAAGTTGATGAAGGAAGGGAAGGCAAAACAAGGAAAGAAGGAGAGAAAGCAGAGCAAGAGATAGAAATGTAAATGAAGAAAGAAGAGAGAGAGAGCGGAGAGAGAGAGAGAGAGATACAGAGAGAGAGAGAGAGAGGTAGAGAGAGAGAGAGAGAGTGTGTGAGAGAGAGAGGGAGAGAGAGAGAGAGAGAGAGAGAGAGAGGGAGAAGGAGAGAGAGAGAAAGAGAGAGAGAGAGAGAGAGAGCGATAGCAGAGAGAGAGAGCGAGAGAGAGAATAGATAGAGAGTCATAGAGAGATCTGCTATCTCTCTAGAGCTCATTCGCTCTCTATCTCTCTCTATATCTCTCGATCTCTCTATCTCTCTCTCTCTCTCTCTCTCTCTCTCTCTCTCTCTCTCTCTCTCTCTCTCTCTAAAATAGGTGCAGGAGTTGGCCATTCGGCCCTTCGAGTCTGCACCGCCATTCAATATGATCATGGCTGATCATCCAACTAAGTATCCTGTACCTGCCTTCGCTCCATACCCCCTGATCCCTTTAGCCACAAGGGCCCCTCTTAAATATAGCCAATGAACTGGCCTCAACTACCTGGTGTACCTTCTCTGTACTCCCTCTATGGCAAGATGTCTTTCCTCAGATTAGGAGACCAAAACTGTACGCAATATTCCAGGTGTGGTCTCACCAAGACCCTGTACAACTGCAGTAGAACCTCCCTGCTCCTATACTCAAATCCTTTTGCTATGAATGCTAACATACCATTCGCCTTCTTCACTGCCTGCTGCACCTGCATGCCTACTTTTAATGACAGGTGTACCATGACACCCAGGTCTCGTTGCATCTCCCCCTTTCCTAATCGGCCACCATTCAGATAATAATCTACTTTCCTGTTTTTGCCACCAAAGTGGATAACCTCACATTTATCCACATTATACTGCATCTGCTATGCATTTACCCACTCACCCAGCCTATCTAAGTCACCTTGCATCCTCCTAGCATCCTCCTCACAGCTAACATTGCCCCCCAGCTTCATGTCATCCGCAAACTTGGAGATGTTGCATTCAATTCCCTCGTCCAAATCATTAATATATATCGTAAATAGCTGGGGTCCCAGAACTGAGCCTTGCGGTACCCCACTAGTCACTGCCTGCCATTGTGAAAAGGACCCGTTTACTCCTACTCCTTGCTTCCTGTCTGCCAGCCAGTTCTCTATCCACATCAATACTGAACCCCCAATACCGTGTGCTTTAAGTTTGTATACTAATCTGTTATGTGGGACCTTGTCGAAAGCCTTCTCAAAGTCCAGATATAACACATCCACTGGTTCTCCCTTATCCATTCTACTAGTTACATCCTCGAAAAATTCTATAAGATTCGTCAGACATGATTTACCATTCATAAATCCATGCTGACTTTGTCCAATGATTTCACCACTTTCCAAATGTGCTGCTATCCCATCTTTAATAACTGATTCTAGCAGTTTCCCCACTACCGATGTTAGACTAACTGGTCTGTAATTCCCTGTTTTCTCTCTCCCTCCCTTTTTAAAAAGTGGTGTTACATTAGCTACCCTCCAATCCTCAGGAACTACTCCAGAATCTAAAGAGTTTTGAACTATTATCACTAATGCATCCACTATTTCTGGGGCTACTTCCTTAAGTACTCTGGGATGCAGCCTATCTGGCCCTGGGGATTTACCGGCCTTTGATCCATTCAATTTATCTAACACCACTTCCCGGCTAACCTGGATTTCACTCAGTTCCTCCATCTCATTTGACCCCCGGTCCCCTGCTATTTCCGGCAGATTATTTATGTCTTCCTTAGTGAAGACAGAACCAAAGTAGTTATTCAATTGGTCTGCCATGTCCTTGTTCCCCATGATCAATTCGCCCATTTCTGACTGCAAGGGACCTACATTTGTTTTAACTAATCTTTTTCTCTTCACATATCTATAAAAGCTTTTGCAGTCAGTTTTTACGTTCCCTGCCAGTTTTCTTTCATAATCTATTTTCCCTTTCCTAATTAAGCCCTTGGTCCTCCTCTGCTGGTCTCTGAATTTCTCCCAGTCCTCTGGTAGGCTGCTTTTTCTGGCTAATTTGTACGCTTCATCTTTTGTTTTGATACTATCCCTGATTTCCCTTGTTATCCACGGATACACTACCTTCCCTGATTTATTTTTTTGCCAAACTGGGATGAACAATTGTTGTAGTTCATCCATGCAGTCTTTAAATGCCTTCCATTGCATAACCACCGTCAACCCATTAAGAATCAATCGCCAGTCTATCTTGGCCAATTCACGTCTCATACCCTCAAAGTAACCTTTTTTTAAGTTCAGGACCCTTGTTTCTGAATTAACGATGTCACTCTCCATCCTAATGAAGAACTCAACCATATTATGGTCACTCTTGCCCAAGGGGCCACGCACAACAAGACTGCTAACTAACCCTTCCTCATTACTCAATACCCAGTCTAGAATAGCCTGCTCTCTCGTTGGTTCCTCTACATTTTGGTTCAGAAAAACTACCCCGCATACATTCCAAGAAATCCTCTTCCTCAGCACCCTTGCCAATTTGATTCACCCAATCTATATGTAGATTGAAGTCACCCATTATAACTGTTTTACCTTTGTTGCACGCATTTCTAATTTCCTGTTTGATGCCATTCCCAACTCCACTACTACTGTTAGGTGGCCTGTACACAACTCCCACTAGCGTTTTCTGCCCCTTAGTGTTTCGCAGCTCTACCAATATCGATTCCACATCCTCAAAGCTAATGTCCTTCTTTTCTATTGCGTCAATCTGCTCTCTAACCAGCAACGCTACCCCACCTCCTTTCCCGTTCTGTCTATCCCACCTGAATATTGAATATCCCTGGATGTTCAGCTCCCAGCCTTGGTCACCCTGGAGCCATGTCTCCGTGATCCCAACTATATCATATTCATTAATAGCTATCTGCACATTCAACTCATCCACCTTATTACGAATGCTCCTTGCATTGAGACACAAAGCCTTCAGGCTTGTTTTTACAACACTCTTACCCCTTATACTATTATGCTGAAAAGTGGCCTTTTTGATTTTTGCCCTGGATTTGCCGGCCTGCCACTTTTACTTTTCACCTTGCTACCTATTGCTTCTACCCTCATTTTACACCCCTCTGTCTCTACGCTCACACATTTAAGAAACCCTTTCCCTTTAACTCCATCCTCCACTATCCCATTCGACACCCCACCCCCCTTATTCAGTTTAAAACCACCCGTGTAGCAGTGGCAAACCTGCCTGCTAGAATGCTGGTCCCACACCTGTTAAGATGCAATCCATCCCTTTTGTACAGTTCCCCCTTACCCCAAAACAGATCCCAGTGATCTAAGAATCTAAATCCCTGCCCCGTGCACCAGTTCCTCAGCCACACGTTCAGGTCCCGTATCTCCCTGTTCCTGCTCTCGCCAGCACTCCATAGCGGCTCATCGGCAGTTCCGCTTTGTTTGTGTTTTTTGTGTTGTTTATTTCGTTTGGTTAGTCTAGTTTTTGGTTCTTAGTTTGTGTTTTGGGGGAGGGTGGGGGTGTCGAAACGGGTTTTGCAGTCTCTCCCTGCGGGGGAATGCGACAATTTTGTCGTATTCCCCTTCTCTGCCTCCGCCTGCGCTGAGGCCTAAATGGAGCTGGCGATCTCGAGGCTCCGGAGGCAGAGCCCGTCAGGACTAGCCCTGAGCTCGCTCCCGTGAGGGCGGTCCGGCTCAGGGCTGGAACAGTGCTCCCGTGAGAGGTTGTCGGGGCGGCCCGGCCCGAGGGAGAAGCGACGCCCGAGTCGGGGCGGCCCGGCCAGAGGGAGAAGCGACACCCAAGTCGGGGCAGCCCGGCCAGAGGGAGAAGCGACGCCCAAGTCGGGGCGGCCCGGCCAGAGGGAAAAGCGACGCCCAAGTCGGGGCGGCCCGGCCCGGGGGAGAAGCGACGCCCATGTCGGGGCGGCCCGGCCCGGGGGAGGTTCGGCGCCCATGTCGGGGCACCCAGCCCGAGGCTGAAGACGGTACGGTACTCACGTGAGGGTGGCTGGGACGGTGTTCTGGCGGTGGTGGCCTGAGTCCGGGGTTCGGCCGCGGGCCAGCGGCTGCGTCTGCAGGACTGGTGGGCGGCAGCTTCAACCACCCCGGGCCGCGGTGTTTGAGCCGCGGGACTGATTTGTAACATCGCCCGGGGGGTATCGCCTCAGCGCAGAGGGAGAAGAGGAGGGAAGAGACTGCAGATCTAAGACTTTTGCCTCCATCACAGTGAGGAGATGTGGGGTGGACTCACTGTGGTGGATGTTAATATGTGTTTATTGTTGTTTTTATTGTATTATATGTATGACTGCTGAAATTTCGTTCAGACACTGGCTATTGAATGACAATAAAGGCTATCTATCTATCTATCTATCTATCACGAGGAACTGGAACCAATCCGGAGATAACAACCCTGGATGTCCTGCTTTTCAGCATATTTCCGAGCTCTCTAAAGTCACGCTGCAGAATATTCATCCCCTTCTTTCCGACATCGTTTGTGCCGACATGCACTACCACTTACGGATGTTCACCTTCGCCCTTGAGGATTTTTTGCACTCTGTCCGTGACATCCTGGATCGTGGCACCAGGAAGGCAGCACACCATCCTCGCATCCCTTCTGTTGCCGCAAAAACCCCTGTCCGTACCGCTCACAATGTGGTCTCTCACTACAATGGCGTTGCCTGCCTTAGGCCTTTTTGGTTTTGGCTCAACAGCCCTATTCGCATCACAAGCCAGTCCGCCGCTCAGTGTAAACACCTCTTCTGTCCCGACAGCTTCTAAGTGGGTGAACCTGTTCATAAGAGGTACAACACCCGGGGACGTTGGCATTCCATGCTTCCCTCCCTTTCTCACTATCTCCCACCTTCTCTCTTCCAGTACCTTAGGTGTACCAATCTTACTGCAGGCCTTGTCGAGGAACGACTCCGTTTTTCGGAAGAACCGGAGGTCATCCATTTGCTTCTCCAGTTCCCCAACACGGTCCTTCAGGAGCTCTGCCTGGATGCACTGCTCGCATTTGTAGCAGCCAGAGGCACCACCGGTGTCCTTGACCTCCCACATATTGCAAGCATCGCACTGAATCAGCTTGCCTGACATCACCTTCTTTCGTCTATACCTCTCAAGCGTATTGCGTGGTTTCCTCTCCTCAGCCTCCTCGCCGAAGACTCTCGAGCCAAAGACTCACACTTCCCTCACAAGGCTGCTTTCCCTCTCCCCTTTCCCTCTTTCCCTTAAATGTGCGATCATGTGCACGAGACGCAGAGATCAAAGGCACACACTTATGCAATCACATACACACACACACACACACACACGTACGGTGAGGTAAATGACTGGGGAGTCACTGGCTATTATCATTATACAGGCCCTTCCTGTAATGATCACCACATCTCCCCAAGGAGAGAGAGGCTGGGAGGGAGGGAGGGAGAGAGAGGGGGTGGAGAGAGGGAGAAGAGAGGAGAGGGATAAGGGAGAGAGAGGGAAGAGAGAGAAGGGAGTGAGAGAAGAGAGAGAGAGAGAAGAGAGAGAGAAGGGGAGAGAGAGAGAGAGAGAGAGGGGAGATAGAGAGAGAGAGAGAGAGGGAGATAGGGAGAGAGAAGGGAGATAGAGAGAGAGAGAAGGGAGATAGAGAGAGAAGGGAGAGAGAGAGAGGGGAGGGAGAGAGGAGAGAGAGAGAGGGAGAAGAGAGAGAGGGAGAGACTTGCTCTGCTCGAGGTTCTTTGTTCAGCGCCGCCAGCGGTGTAACCCAGTACTGCGCCGCCGCTGCTGAAGCCAGCGAACGTGGAGGGAGAGAGGTAGCGTCATTTACGTGGGCTGAGCCTACATAATTGACGCTCACTCTCCCTCCACTGGGCTCAAGATATAATCGCTGCCTCGCCTGGTGCTTTTTCATTGCAGTTTTATGTCAGACCAGCGACCACAAATGTAATATATTTACATGTGAAATAAGTTACCAGGGCTATGGAAGGTGAGGACATGTAATGAAGGGGTTTACAAACATTGGTGACATACATCGAGATGGTAACAGGCACACACCTATTTCTGAGCGGTTGCGCAATCAGAGGGGAGGTTCAGCTCGTCACTGCCTCACCTCATCGTTGCCTCACCTCTCATCTTTCCCTGTATTTGCAGCGGAGCTGCGCAAATTTGGCGATTTTTACTATAAAATATGATTATATTCATATAGAAATGACATATATAACAGATCAGGGGGAAAATATTTTTATTTATTTTATTTTATTATTATTTTTCTTTACTTTTTTTAACAGCTGTTTTCATTGGGAGTATGACAGGTGAGGCTCTGCCTCCCGTCTCCCCTGACCGCACGTCCCTGACACACACACGCGCACACACACATTTTGCTATAAAGGGTCTGAAGTACGGTCTCGATCCAAAACGTCACCCATTCCTTCTCTCCAGAGATGTAGCCTGTCTCGCTGAGTTACCATATAACCATATAACAATTACAGCACGGAAACACGCCATCTCGACCCTTCTAGTCCGTGCCGAACACGTATTCTCCCCTAGTCCCATATACCTGCGCTCAGACCATAACCCTCCATTCCTGTCCCTTAATTCTCAAGTCATGTCCCCTTGTTTGAAACTTCCCTACTCTCAGTGGGAAAAGCTTATCCACGTCAACTCTGTCTATCCCTCTCATCATTTTAAAGACCTCTATCAAGTCCCCCCTTACCTTCTGCGCTACAAAGAATAAAGCCCTAACTTGTTCAACCTTTCTCTGTAACTTAGTTGCTGAAACCCAGGCAACATTCTAGTCAATCTCCTCTGTACTCTCTCTATTTTGTTGACATCCTTCCTATAATTAGGCGACCAAAATTGTACACCATTCTCCAGAATTGGCCTCACCAATGCCTTGTACAATTTTAACATTACATCCCAACTTCTATACTCAATGCTCTGATTTATAAAGGCCAGCACACCAAAAACTTTATTTACCACCCTATCTACATGAGATTCCACTTTCAGGGAACTGTGCACAGTTATTCCTAGATCCCTCTGTTCAACTGCATTCTTCAATTCCCTACCATTTATCATGTACGTCCTATTTTGATTTGTCCTGCCAAGATGCAGCACCTCACACTTATCAGCATTAAACTCTAGCATTCCAGAATTACTCCAGCATTCTATGTCTATCATGAATGTTGACACCTTGTCTTAATGGGAACAAGGTATAGAAATGCTTGCAGGCTTCACACAGGTGGTTGGCACGTGGAATTCTGCCGTGAACTGTGCGTGCTCACATTTATATCTTCTTTGTCTTTAGATGCGCCGCGGAACCTCTCTATCACTTCCCCCGACAACGTCAACAATTCCGTACTCAATGTAAAGGAAGGAAACTCCGCAGAATTCCTCTGCTCAGTCCAGAGTTTCCCAGCATCTAAACTGACATGGAGACATCTCGGTATCACGTTGAACACAACGCATTCCTGCAACGAGCTGTGGTTTAAGATCCTTCTGGTGACACCGCAGGTTGCTGGGGACTATCAGTGTATGGCAGAGAATGAACACGGGGCAGGGGAGGGGACAGTGACCCTCATCGTAGAATGTGAGTAGACACACGGTCATGTCTCTCTGAACATAAATGAGAAGTCAGTGGAACATATTGCTGGGACAGTATTGGAAAACTGCTTCTCTCCCACATTCTCCTCTTGTAAGATGAAGAGGATTAGATAAGGTCAGACACAAAATGCAGGAGTAACTCAGTGGGACAGGCAGCATCTCTGAAGAGAAGGAATGGGTGACGTGTCAGGTCGAGACCTTTCTTCAGACTGAGTCAGGGAAGAGAGAGATACAAAGATAAGGAAGTGCAAGGTGTGAAAATGAGACAAAGGGGAATGCAGAATAGATCATTGTTAGCTTGCAGAAGGTGGCAATGGAAACAAACAGAGATAAAATGAAATCGAGGACAATCAGATTGGTCGGGGGACTGGGAAGGGGGGGGGATGGGGAGGGGATGGAGAGAGAGTGAAAGCAAGGATTACTAGAAGTTAGAGAAGGCAATATTCAATATCAGATAAGGTTATTTGGAGTATTGTGTGTGGTTCTTATCACCCCATTACGGGAACGATGTGGAGGCTTTGAAGGTTTTTACCAGAAAGCAGCACGGATTAGACGTCTGTATTAATTTAAAATTAGGGATTGAGTAAATTCTGTGTGGTAAGCAATTGCAGATGCTGGCGTAAAGCGAAGATTGCCCCAAAAAAGCTGGATTAACTCAGCGGGACAGGCAGCATCTCTGGATGGCCATATACGTTGTCATCGATTGTGCCTCTATTGAAGAAGGGCTGCAGGAAAAAGGCTGGGAAGTACTGGCCAATGAGAACATCTGTGGTCGGAAGTTACTGGAGAGTATTCTGAGGGATAGGATATACATGCGTTTAGATGTTAAAGGCTGGGCTCTCACTGACTCCTTTCTCCATCCCTCAGTACGTGGCTGGGACAGGACTGGGAAATATGTCGTGGCCATCGTCCTTGGTATCGTTATTGTCCCCGTCATCACCGCCGCAATCTTCTGGGCAGCGTGTTGTTGCAGCAAACGAGGTGCGAGACGATCTGGAAAGTGTCTGAATGTCTTCACTATCATGAGAATGAGAGAGAGAGCGGAGGTACACACTGTGTCAACCTGAAATCAGAGCCCTCTCCAACACACACTAACCCCCCCCCCCCCCACCCCCCCCCCCCCCCCCCCCCCCCCCCCCCCCCCCCCCCCCCCCCCCCCCCACTGCTACCACTGTGTTTGGAAGAGGCGCAGAGCAGATTACACAAGCATCCTGGAGCTGATATTTATACCTCATCTGCATCAGCAAAAACTACATCACCTGGGAACAATCTCAGTGCCATTCACAATTCCATTCGCACTTCCTGTCCACACTCCCCATGGACACAAACCCATCCCCATTTCACTCCCCATTCCCAATGGACTGAAAGTGCCACCCCATTCCCTCTCACTGTCCAACCACCGAAATGACCTATCTCCTCCCCATCCCCTCCCTCCACACTCCCCATGGAAATAAACTATCTCCCACTTCCCACACTCCCAATTGACCCCATTCCCCCCACCACCCAGAATTCCCCATTCTCTCCCTCTGCCCACGCACCCCATAGACCCAAACGCTTCCCCATTCCCTCCCTCCACACTCCACATGCACCGGAAGTCATGGCGGCGCAGCGGTAGAGTTGCTGCCTTACAGCAAATGCCGCGTCAGAGAACCGGTTTCGATCCCGACTAGAGGTGCTGCCTGCATCGATTTTGTACGTGACCTGCGTGGTTTTCTTCCTCCCACATTCCAAAGACGTACAGGTTTGTAGGTTTAATTGCCTTGGTAAATATAAAGAATTGTTCCCACGGTGTGTCGGATAGCGCTAATGTGCGGTGATCGCTGGTCAGAGCGTACCCAGTGGGAAGAAGTGCCCATTTCCGTGCTGTATCTCTAAACTAAACTAAGCCCAAACTGCTCCGCACACTCTACTCACTGCCCATACTCATAAAACCAAACTCTTCCCCATTCCCTCCCTCACGCTCCCCATGGACCTGAACTGCTTCCCACTCCCCACAGACTCATCTCCTCCCCATTCCCTCCCCATGCACACAAACACCCTCCCACTCTCTCCCCGCCGCCCAAACTCCCCATGGACCCAAACTCTCTCCCACTCCCCACACTCCCATGGACACAACCTCCTCCCCACTCACTCCCACCGCCCGCAATCCCCACGAATCTGAAACTCTCTCCCCATTCCCCACACTCTGCATGGTGACCCTATCTCCTCCCCCATTCCTCCCCTCCACACTCCCCATGGACCGAAACTCCCTCCCACTCTCTTCCCATTCCTTCCCCCCACACTCCTCATACACCCAAACTTTTTCCCATTCACTCCCACGTAGCAATAGGTCCCAAGAATTACCCCTCCACAGAGTTTCAGTGGAGCCAAACCCTTTCCTAGAGAGATGATCAGAGGAAAATTACAGTGGAAGAAAGAGTGAATAAAGTCATGTGATAGGAGTAGAATCAGGCCATTCGGCCCATCAAGTGTATTCCCGCTGATCTATCTCTCCCTCCTAACCCAATTCGCCTACCTTCTCCACATAACCTCTGACACCTGTACTAATCAATGGGAAAAGATATGGGAAGGAGGAGAGAGAGGGAAATGGAAGGTGTGAGTCAGAGAATGAATCTGTGAGGGAGGGAGGGAGGGAGGGAGGGAGGGAGGGAGGGAGGGAGGGAGGGAGGGAGGGAGGGAGGGAAGGGAGGAGGGAGGCAGAGATTGAGACATGATGGTGCTAAAGATGTTGAATGAAAAAGATATGTACAGGGAATGAATGATGG
Source organism: Amblyraja radiata (assembly GCF_010909765.2). Lineage (NCBI taxonomy): Eukaryota > Metazoa > Chordata > Chondrichthyes > Rajiformes > Rajidae > Amblyraja > Amblyraja radiata. The sequence continues at coordinate 2,666,224 of NC_046004.1, read as the reverse complement.
AAGGAATGTGAGAGAGTGAGAGGGAGAGAGAAAGATGAATGAAGGAACTCCCGAAGAAAGAGAGAAGGGAGACAGAGAGGCAAAGAGGAAAGTGATTGGTCTGAATTAAATTGTGTCTTACAGGAAGTTCCGTGGTGCAGCCAAAGGAGCAGAACGCTGAAGATGAACCGCTGGAGTCCCCCTATCAGGTTGGTACTGTCGTAGCAAAGGGCCAGATTAGCGTTTGTCTCCTTGTGGCCCCTCCACACCAAGCACTGCCTCTCGGATACTAACTCCATGACCGCGGCCATCTACACCTCACGCTGACTCGGCAAGGCCAGCAGCATCATTAAGGACCATTCGCACCCTGCTCACTCCCTCTTCTCCCCTCCCTCATCAGGCAAGAAGTACAGATGTGTGAAAACGCACACCTCCAGATTCAGGGACAGTTTCTTCCCAGCTGTTATCAGGCATCCTACCACAACTAGAGAGCACAGCCGAACTACTATCTATCTCATTGATGACCCTCGGACTATCCTTGCTAGCTTTACCTTCCACTAAACGCTATTCCCTTATCATGCGTCTGTAAACAGTAAATGGCTCTATTGTAATCATGTATTGTCTTTCCGCTGAGTGGTTAGCACACAACAAAGGCTTTTCACTGTACATCGGTACTCGTGGCAATAAACTAAACTGAACTATACTCTCCCCCCCCCCCCCCCCTCCCAGTGTCAGGAGGTTGAGGGTGACCTCATTGAAACTTACAGATTAATGAAAGGCCTGCATAGAGTAGATGTGGGAAGGATGTGTCCACTGGTGGGAGAGTCTAGGACCAGAGGTCACAGCCTCAGAATTAAAGGCCGCTCTTAGAAAGGTGAAGATGAACCTCTTTAGCCAAAGGGTAGTTAATCTGTGGAAGTAATTGCTGTCAATATTTTTATGGCAGAGATAGACAAATTCTTGATTTGAATGGGTGTCAATGGTTATGTGGAGAAAGCGGGAAAATGGGGTTAGGAGACAGAGATCAGCCATGATTGAATGGCGGAGTAGACTTCTTGGGCGAATGGCCTAATTTTACTTCGGAGACACGTGAGTGATTCCGTGAAGAAGCCCGCCAGTCCTCATGCGTGTATTACGTCTGACGCGTGGCGCAACTACGGGCTGGCAGGCGTATAGCTCCACCAGCGGTAAGTTTTAAAACCCTCAGGTAAGTTTTAAATACTTAGTTGAGGTCGTTTTCTGCGGCCGGTAAGTCTTGTTGCAGGAGCAAGTCGGACCATGGAGAAAACTACTAAGGGAAGGTCGAGGCGGGCCGCAGGAGAACAGCTATTGAAGACCGCGGGAGTTCCGGTTGCGGGCGGCCGTCCATCTTGCCTTCAGAGTCGCTGGCGGAACGGCCAGTGGCTTCCGACTTGGTGCCAGTGGAAAACGCCGTGGCTACTCCGGTGGGACGGAAAGCCACTAAGAAGTCGGAAAGGCCTGTGGACTCGCGTGAGTTGAGCCAGGAGGGTTCCCCGCCCAAAATGGATAGCGTCTTAGGACGTTTGTCCAGGATGGAGCTCCTGATGGAGAGGATGCTCCATCACGATACGCTCCAGCAAGAGGAGCTTTATATCCACGGGTGTCCTCGGGGGCCCGTGGCAGCGGCACCTGTTGAAGAGCTGCATAATGTCTCCCCCTCAGAGGAGGATAGCATACGGGGTCAGTTTTGTTCTGACTCCGAGGTCGGAGGTATAGCCGGTGAGCATACCTCAAGGCAAGAAGGCCGCGAACCAGGGGTGCCAAGCATGGCATCTAAATTTGCTATACCGACCGGAACTGGGGAATCACTGGATGAGGACCTGGCCATGACTATAAACTAAATGGCCTCACACCAGCTGCAAGACCTCACAATGGAAGAAACTTCGATCGAGACAACCGCCAATTGTGCCTCGATCAAAGTGCCAACTGTGAACCACGCTATCTGGGGTCACATGGGTGTGGGTATCAGAGCCCAGGAAGTGAGGCTCCAGAAGATACTAAAGCTGCTCGCTTCAGGCATTACAGCTTTCGCTAGGTCGGTCGATGGGGGGCCCCTGTCTGAGGTGCAGCAGGATGTTCTGGCCCTAATGTGAAATAAACTGTCTCAGAAAGAGTGCTATCCGTCCGACTCTGAACCCCAAGTTTGCGGCACTAGGTAAATCAAGCAATGTGCAACCGCAGTGATGACCTATCAAAGCGGGTCAGAGAGTTGGACGACGAGGCAAAAATGGTCGGTCTCATAAAAGCCCAGCCGACTAGCAAAATTCCACTTCGGCGGCAGCACCCCTACAGGCCAAGGACCAAGCCGGCCCTTGCCAACCATGCGCAATTGGCGCACTCCAGCATTCTTCCCCTCCAGAACTCGGAGGCAGAAGTTCCCACCGACAACCATGGAGGTAGGTGGTTCTGGTTCTTTTCAGAACATGTTCTGTCTGGATCAGTTACAAGTTGGTGGGAGATTACACTTGTTTTTCAATGAATGGTGTTGCATAACATCAGATTTGTTTATACTGCACAGTATACAAGGGTTTCGAATAGAATTCCTTTTCAAATTGCGTCCACCTACACAGCATACAACAAGCCGGACATTGTTTTTTTCACGACAAGAATCGTTAGATGTACAAGCTGAAATTGAAACGTTATCTAAAAAAGGAGTAATTGGGAAGTCGTTCAATCAATCTCACCAATTTGTGTCTAATATATTTCCTAGACAAAAGAAGGATGGTGGGTGTCGAATCATTCTTGATCTAACTCGACTTAATTCCTATGTGTAGTATAAACATTTCAAAATGGAAACGTTGTTACTGCTAAGCAACTGGTTTCCAAAGGATGCTATATGGCATGCATAGACCTTAAAGATGCATACTATTCAGTACCCATTCATTACAATCACCGGAGATAGTTGAAGTTTAGCTGGATGAGGCAGCAATGGCAGTTTAAAGCATTGCCTAATGATTTAACTTCAGCTCCTAGATTATTTACAAAGTTGTTAAAACCAGTGTTGGGCCTACTCCGGGCTCAGAATAATATTGTAATGGCCTATTTGGATGATGTCCTAATCATAGGCAAGTCTCAGAAATCAGCTGAATTGTCTGTTTCAGCTACCAAACTCATGTTTGAGAGGTTGGGGTTTCTCATCCATCCAGTTAAATCCAAATTGATACCATCTAGAGTCATTGATTATTTGGGATTCACAATTAATTTAACTCACATGTCTGTGACTCTGCCTAGAGACAAGAGATCAGAGTTAATAGAAGCTTGTAACAATCTCGTTGATGAGCAACAATCTTCTATTCGGCAGGTGGCTAGTATAATTGGCAAATTAGTGGCTGCTTATCCAGCTGCACAGTTTGGGCCTTTACATTATCAAATTAACAACGTGCAAAGGAGCAGGCATTCAAAAGACATGCAGGTCATTGTAATAGACCCATACGTTTACCAGCTGAAGCCATTGCTGAGTTACAGTGGTGGATAGCGAATATTTGGCATTGCTCCAGTAAATTTCTGATTGATAAACCTTCAGTTATTTTACAAACTGATGTTAGTGCTCTAGGATGGGGAGCTACTGATATCATCTCTAGCTGCGGTGGTAGATGAAATATGCATGAGGCATTAATTCTTCAATCACATGGTATTAACTATTTAATCAATGTACATCAATGATCTGGATGATGGTGTGGTAAATTGGATTAGTAAGTATGCAGATGATACTAAGATAGGTGGGGTTGTGGATAATGAAGTAGATTTTCAAAGTCTACAGAGAGATTTATGCCAGTTGGAAGAGTGGGCTGAAAGATGGCAGATGGAGTTTAATGCTTATAAGTGTGAGGTGTTACATCTTGGCAGGACAAATCAAAATAGGACGTACATGGTAAATGGTAGGGAATTGAACAATGCAGGTGAACAGAGGGATCTGGGAATAACTGTGCACAGTTCCCTGAAAGTGGAATCTCATGTAGATAGGGTGGTAAAGAAAGCGTTTGGAGTGCTGGCCTTTATAAATCAGAGCATTGAGTATAGAAGTTGGGATGTAATGTTAAAATTGTACAAGGCATTGGTGAGGCCAATTCTGGAGTATGGTGTACAATTTTGGTCGCCTAATTATAGGAAGGATGTCAACAAAATAGAGAGTACAGAGGAGATTGACTAGAATGTTGCCTGGGTTTCAGCAACTAAGTTACAGAGAAAGGTTGAACAAGTTAGGGCTTTATTCTTTGGAGCGCAGAAGGTTAAGGGGGGACTTGATAGACGTCTTTAAAATGATGGGAGGGATAGACAGAGTTGACGTGGATAAGCTTTTCCCACTGAGTGTAGGGAAGATTCAAACAAGGGGACATGACTTGAGAATTAAGGGACAGAAGTTTAGGGGTAACATGAGGGGGAACTTCTTTACTCAGAGAGTGGTGGCTACGTGGAATGAGCTTCCAGTGAAAGTGGTGGAGGCAGATTTGTTTTTATCATTTAAAAATAAATTGGATAGTTATATGGACGGGAAAGGAATGGAGGGTTATGGTCTGAGTGCAGGTATATGGGACTAGGGGAGAATACATGTTTGGCATGGACTAGAAGGGTCGAGATGGCCTGTTTCCGTGCTGTAATTGTTATATGGTTATTTAGAGTTGTTGGGAGCACTCTATGGCTTAAAGGCGTATTGTACTAGTATGCATCACTTGCATGTTCAGCTTCAGATTGACAACACTACGGCAGTTGCATACGTCAATCACATGGGTGGAATCAAGTCTGTATCATGTGATAAGATGGTTAATCTTATTTGGCACTGGTGTATTGCAAGAAACATCTGGATTTCAGCTATCTACTTACCAGGTAGATTTAACATGGTGGCGGACACAAGGTCACAAAAATTCAGTGACAACACAGAATGGATGTTGAATCATGAAATATTTAATGATATTGCCGCTTGGTATGGCTTACCAGATATTGATTTGTTTGCATCCAGACTCAATCACCAGCTACCAAAGTATGTTTCATAGGAACCAGACCCAGGGGCAGTAGCAGTAGATGCATTCTCGCTACACTGGGGTGGAATGTTTTTATATGCATTTCCCCCATTTTGCCTCATCAGTTGGTGCTTGCTTAAGATCGAGCAGGACTCTGCCTCAGGCGTTTTGGTAGTTCCCGACTGGCCCACACAGCCATGGTTCCCACTCGTTCTGAGACTAATAACACAGCCTTTTATGGTTGGCCCCAAATGCAGTAACCTGCTGGTTCACCCTGTGACTGGGGAGAGCCATCCACTACATGACCGTATTAAACTATTGATTTGCAGATTCTGACAAGACCGTTCCTGGGGCTCGGACAATCAGGTCATACGGTGGATTTGATTACTGCGGCCTGGAGGGATAGTACTAAAAAACAATACATCTCTCATATCAAGAAATGGGAGGTGTTCTGCTTGCAGTCGAACATATCATATCACACGGCAAGCATACCGGATGTGTTGCAATTTCTTTCCACACTATATTTTGGTGAGCAACTGAGCTTTAGTGCCATCAACGGTGCCAGGAGTGCCTTATCGTCCTACCTGTGGCAGGGATCGGGATAACACTCTGGTGGGTCTCACCCTTTAATATCCCAATTCATGAAAGGTATATTTAACTGTAATTCCCCCCAGGCCCAGGTACACGGATATCTGGGATGTGAGCGTGGTTCTCACGCTGCTTCGCCAATGGGTTCCAGCAACATCTCTGTCTTTGCCCAGACTCACTCTTAAAGTGGTCATGTTTCAGCGCAACGCGTCCAGACATTGCAGAAGCTGCGACTGGACAGGATGGTTTCAACTGTAAATAACATAACATTTTATGTTTATGATTTACTTAAGCAGAGCAGGCCAGGCACGCCAGGGCTTAAACTTATTTTTATGGCATACCCCATAGACCAATGTGTCGTCACGCACTTGGAGCAGTATATCAAGGTCACCAAGAGCCTTAGAGGCTCCGAATTAACGATGTTCATCAGTCACAAAAAATCTCTTAAAAAGGTGTCGGTACAGACCATTTCAAGGTGGCTGAAACAGGTTCTGACTTGTGCCGGAGTGGACACTGATGTTTTAAAATCTCAAAATCTGCGGCATCAACGTCAGCAGCGAGGGTACTGGACTTCCCTCTCTACCAAATCCTCACTGCCGCAGGATGGTCCAATGAGCTGACATTTCAAAGGTTCTTTAATAAACCTCTTCCCACACCGGGGGTATTTGCCCACTCCATTTTAACTTCTGTTTTATAACTTCCCCCTGGGAGAGAGTGGTCGCTATTGTTTTCTTTTTTGCTAATTAAAGCATCAACATGTTTAAATCTGTATCATGTTTGAATGCATTATTTATTATTACTCATCCTGTGTCAACTGAGGCAGTGTGTCGCATGGACTCGTATCCATGGCATGAAATCACAGAGCTTTGAAATCTTCACAGAATCACTCGCCTATCTCCGAAGTAAAATAGTAAGATTAAACGAGAACTTACCAGTTTGAAGTTTGATCTTTATTTTATGAGTTACGATGAGCGATTACGTGCCCTCCGCTCCCGACCCTCGTATATCATAAAGGTCATCTGGTAGCTCTAGTCTTCTCTAACCTTACTATGTCACTTCAACTACTGTTATCTGTGATTTTACTTCGGAGTCACGTGAGTGAATACGTGAAGAACCCCGCTTGTGTGCATGCGCGTCATATCGCCGTTCGCATTACGAAAGCACCAGACTGGCAAGGATATCGCTGCTTGCCAGCGGTAAGTTTAAACTAAGAAAGTAAGGTTTCAATTTCTTACCTTTCTTAGATTCCGTGCAGGAACCTCTTTCACATAGGTTTCCTGTCGGTACTTCGCGAGGCCGACGAGGGAACCAGCTACGGGCTGTAGGAAGACCCCGATTCCGACCGCGGAAGCGGGTAGCTGGTAAGTTGGGTTTAGCGAATTTTTATTAATACTTAAAACGCTGGGGAATATCCCAGTTGGGTTGCACTGCAGCACAGCGGTGGAGTTGCTGACTTGCAGTGCCAGAGACCAGGATAGCTACGGGTACTATTGGAATTAAAATGTTAAATTCTAAGAAGACAATGTGGGTTCCTCTGGAGGCTCCGTTTAAAGAACGGTCAGCCCTAGTACCGGCGGTTCCCCTCCGGTCAAATATACAGATGCTGAGGTTCCCGGGGAGAGGAAATCCAGCAGCAATGCGGTTTCCAGACCGCAGTGGTCCCCAGGATATGGGATCAAACTAACCTCAACGGTAAGCATTAGTGCTGGTAGGGTTCCCAGCAAATGAAAATTTGGAGGTTGGTCAGGATGAAGATAATAATGGAGAAGATGCTCCATCTAGACACACTAGGGAGTTGTGTCAGCGTGCGCCTATGGAGAAGCCTGCTCCAGCAGCACCTTGGAACAGGGCTGCTTACTTTGAATGTCTAGTCTATGGCAACGTGGGCCTATGGGAGAGCCCGCACCAGCAGCGCCTTGGAACAGGGCTGCTTGATGCCTAGTCTATGGCAGCGTGGGCCTATGAGAGAGCTCGCGCCAGCATCGCCTTGGAACAGGGTTGCTTGATGCCTAGTCTATGGCTGCGCCGGCCTATGGAAGAGCCCGTGCCAGCAGCGCCTTGTAGCAGGGCTGCTTAATGTTTCCCTCTAGGGGAAAGAGCGCGGTCTATGGGAGAGCCCGCGCCAGTAGCGCCTTGTAACAGGGCTGCTTAATGCGTCTCTTATAGAGTAGGGAGCATGCCGGGTCAGTACAAATTTGATGCCGAGTTTGAAGGTTGAGCTATGGAGCATACCCAAGGGACAAAGGGCATGCGTCTGAAGTACCATGCCTGGCAGAAAGGTGTGCCATCCCAACACATTGCAGTGAACACCGCTCAGGCATTAAAGACAGCCGCTGAATCTGCTATTCAGGTAAAAAACCATTCAACAGGGAAAACCTGGAGGACGAAGCACAAGCTGTTGGACCAGTCAAGGCCAACAACGGGCAAAGCCTCATTGCATCGGCAGTAAGCGGTTCACTGAATCTGGTGGCAGCATGAAAGCCAGAGGCTCCATGTACTCTGCCAGTTCTACTCTGCAACTAAAGACAACTTACAAGTTGGTAAGATTTACACGTGATTGCACAATATACGAATGATTAAGACATAACCATCTCCTTAGAGGCATCTAACCATGCAGGTTGGAATTGGGCCAGAATTGTGTTTTGAGGCAGGCTCATTATTGTGGCCTGGATTGCCTTCAAAACAGGCTTGGTATAATGGTCAGTCGTTTTTCAACGCAGGTTCAGAATTGGGGCCAGAATTATATTATGGCCTGGACTGTCTTGCAAGACAGGCTCGAAAATTGGGCCAGAGTTGTCATTTAAGACAGGCACAAAATGATGAAAGGAGTGGCCTGGTCATTATGAAAGATGGCTAATTAACAACTGATTTTATAGGGTGTTCCCATTTACAGGGATCATTTGTAGTCTAAAACTATATTTAAGTTTGGGCTCTTCTATACAGTAAAATTCAGTTGTTACCGAATAGACTTGTTTGTCATTGGGATTTACCTTTAATTATTAACTGTCCTATGACGCAGCCCTGGGCAACAGATTGCAGTTAATAGAATTCTGTAATAGCCCTGTGGTCAGTATCAGCCACTAGTCATTAAGACTAATTGGCCATATATAGCTGTGCAAGTGGGAGAATTGACATCATGCTAAATGGCAAACTCTAAAGTGCCATGTAAGTCATTGTTAATACAGGTGCACAACCTTTTATCCGGAGTTCCGGAAACCTCAGAAAACCGGACAATTTTTCCAGGATGTCGTCTGCACATCAAAGCTCGCGTTTGGCGCCAAACTTGACCTGAAACGACCCACGGTCAACCCATGTCTGTACTACTGTAGCGGCTGCGTCCTCCCCGGAGCCCGGGGAGACACTTAAACATCTGTAAATCATTGCTTAAATGTTAGTCAGTTAGTTTGGAAGGCTTTTATGTGAGGAGGAGGGGAGGGGGAAACTTTAATTCTTAGTACCCTACCTGGTCGGAGAGGCGGGGAGTGGGCAATGCCTTACCTGGTCGCCGTGCAGTAAGGTCCGGGGCGCTGTGGCCGCCCACTCCCAACATCGCAGAGCTGAAGCTGCGGGCGTTCGGCCGCGGGCGGCGCCGGTTGGAGCTCCAACCCCGGCGAACACTACCCCTGGCTGCGCGGCGCTCCAAATCCAGCGCGGCCCGCGGCCGGACGCCCGCAGACCCAGCACCGCGATGTTGGGAGTCGGCGGCCACAGCGCTCCGACCCCCCCCCCCCCCCCCCCCCCCCACCCCACCACATAAAATCCCTCCAAACTAACTGACTAACATTTAAGCAATGATTTACAATGATTCCCCGGTCTCGGGGAGGAGGCAGCCGCTCCAGACTTTTCAAGCCGCCCGCGCTACCTACCTAATCTACGCTAAAAAGCTTCCATTCCGAAATACGAAAAATGCCGAAATCCGAGAAATGTCTGGTCCCAAGGCTTTCGGATAAAAGGTTGTGTACCTGTAGTAAGATTAAATGAGAACTTACCAGTTTGAAGTTTGATCTTGATTTTATGAGGAGTTACGATGAGTGATTACGTGAAGAAGGCCGTCATCCCACTTGGCGCGTCATACTTCAAAGCAGCGGTGTGGGATCACAGAAAGAAGTAGTTGACCATGAACATAGTAAGATTTTGAGAACTGGAATTACCATATGACCTTGATAATATGAGGGTGGGAGCGGTGGGCACGTGATCCCTCATCGTAACTCCTCATAAAATCAAGATCAAACTACAAACTGGTAAGTACTCGTTTAATCTTACTATTTTACTTCGGAGTCACGTGGAGTGCGTGTTAAAATATTAGTATTGACTCCTGCATTCACCAAACTCACGTTTTACCACCTGAAGATGGTAGAACTAAACTTGTTATGAAATTTATATATATATATATATATATATTTCTTCCACAAACTATTGTTTCGTTTGGGGCCTTAAGGCTCTAAGTGATCTAGACGTATTGTTGTGAATGTGTGACCACACATTCCCGAAGGTCCGTCGGGTATGCCATGAAACTGTATGTACCTCACGCCTGGTAACTCTGGTTTATTAAGTCAAACATAATATATTATGTTATTAACATATGTAACCACCCTGTCCAGTCGTAATGTATGTCATGACTGGACCCGTTGCACTGAGGCCAGTGCCATGAGGATTATTACCTTTTGAGAGCCAGCTTGAGATAAGGATCAGAGAGTGAGGCCCGACAGAGTGGGTTCCACTTGCTGCAGTAAATATGATGAGAAACACGTTAGCACCGTTTAATGGCATTGTAACTGAGTATTCTCAAAGACTCATATGAGATTAACTCTAGGACATCAGTTATTCGTGCTGTATAGCACGTAACATGTGTATTCAGCTAAAACCGTTCCCCAACTGCTGAAGTGGAGATGTCCTGCCTCGTTTTGGTGCTATCCTGCATTCTGCAGTGAGCACTCCACGGATTTGTCCAATAACCGCAGGAAATCGTCTCGGAGTCTTCAAGTCAATGACTTGATGTATCATGCAGACGCTGGTCTCCCGAGTCACAGGCTGTACCAGCAGGTTTTATGCTTTTAATAACCATATAGGTTCTGTATAATTCCCTATATTAGCGGGAACCATGGCTGCATATGTCAGTCAGGCAGATTGAGGCCTGCAGTGGTGTCTTGCTGGATAAATTGCAAACCCCACTGATGAGGCAGAATGGAGAAAACGCAAATGCAATAATTCCTCCACCAAGTGGCGATAATGTATGCCACGTGTTTTGCAGCTGGTAAATAAGCCTGTATGTACATATATCGATATTCGATGTTCCATCGAGCCAAAATGACATTAAATACTTTGTAGTCCAACATCCATCCTGTGTTTCATAGATTTCACATGGGATAGTAGTTTCAAAATAAGATTAGGTAAATATCACAGGATATTTAAAATTCATAGCACCCATGTGACTAACATATGCCACCCCCATAGTGTATCAACTTGGAGTTGAGCATGCAGATTGTGCACATTCTTACAACAACCTTTAATGTATATAATTCCCTGAGTTATAGGTAGTTGATACCAATTACTGAAAGTTGGTACTTATGCAACCCGCATCCGCCTCCGTAACTGGAGATGGCATACCACACTTCTCATCTTAGAGCACTAGTATCAATTGTAATACTAATTATACCCGACCAAAAATACTGGGGCAATGCTGAATACTGCCACCATCGTGATTTCGGTAGCTTCAGCTGAGAATAGCATAGGTTTATTTGTAATGACCTATATGGTACGAGAGAGGTTAATTCTTTGCATGTTTTAACTTCAGGAAATGCAAAGCCCAATTTGTACCGCTGATACACAGCTGCTATATTGTCAACTACATCTTGATGTAATAGAAAGCTGCTTAATAACCAACGAGGTTGATGCAAGCTTCTGTTAATTGCATCTCTTGCTCCAGGGCGAAATTGTTAGTTGATAGTTAAATGTTAATCCCAATAATCAGTAGTTCTGATTGGTATCAACTTTAAATTTAATTGGATGGGTGGGACCCTGATTCGTCAAATATAGTTTGGGCCTATAACAGTTAATTTTAGCAAAACCCAGCGTTTAACATCATTCCAGATAAATGATAACTAATGTTCTTGAGTTCTGAGCAGCCCAAGCTCCGTTTGGAAATTTGGGAAGTAAACCTGGGAACTGTAGTTAGCCTATTTTACAACGATTTAACTGTTATTATAGCCCCATCCAGTTATATTTCAAATATCTGGCGATTCCAGTGAATGGGAACTGCATAGCATGCATCTTTGAGATTGATGCTTGCCATATAGCTCCTATAAAACAGTTGTTAGACCGTAACAAAATTTACTATTATGAAAGTCTGTACTGCACATATGAGTTAAACCTGGATGAAGTGACATCCTCCATCTGTCACCTGTCTTGAAAGGCAATCCTTCCCATCATACTGGGCCTGCCTCGAAGACAACTCCGGTCCCAATTCCAAGTCTGCTTGAAACCTATGTATGTTGTGCAGTAAAAGTAATCACGTGTTATTATCTGTTTTTTAAAACCGGATCTGAAACTCATGTTTTCCATTGTCATTTTGAACAAAAAAAAACACAAGAGTAAAAATTACCAACATGTAACTGGTCCACAATCCCTTAGTTCGGTAAACCCAGACCCACCTACCTCCATGGCTACCGGTGGTCTTGTGGTAAGCTGATGCGGGTTCCTTTTCTCCTTGATTGGGAGTAGGACTGGTAGGGAGTGTGGATTCCATGTTTCCCCTGACCCCTGCTTGGGTCTTGGGCTGAAACCTCATCATATTGAGCCTCCCTTGTAAGACAATTCTGGCCATAACTCTGAGTCTGCCTTGAAAGACGACTCTAATTATATTTCCATGCCCAGCTTTCAAGTTACCCCCGGCTTCAGTGAACCGCTTACCCCCTATGGCGGTGTGGGGTCTGTTGTCGCCTACTGATGAAGCTTTGCTTGTCGTTGGTACCTTGATTAATCCGACAACGTTTGCTTCCTTCTTCTGGTCTTGCCTGAAGAGAGGATTTAGCGACTGGTTTCTCCAATGTCACCCTGCTGTTCCCTTGCCGGCACTTGTAGCGTGAAAACTCTGGCCCCTTCCGGTTATTCTGCCAACGGCTGGAGACCATCTCTTCCGGTAGCAAACCCTTTGTTTGCGAGTACTCTTGAAGCCATATGCATATGCTTCAGTATGTTCATACTTTAAATTGGAGGTCAGTTACCTACTGATCACTCACACTCCCCTCCACAAAGAGTGAGATTTGTAGGCAGCCCTGAAAGCAGGTGCTGCCGCAGGCCCCTGAGGATACCTGCGCTGACATGGCCCCTCCAGCGGACCTATATCAGGTTCTTGCTTTGGGTCAGACTGAAATTGACCGTGGATGCTCCTCTCCTCAGAGCAGGAGACATTTGTGCAGCCCTGAAACGGGTGCCGCTGCCTGTGGGTTCGCCATAATACCCAGGCTGACAACTCCATCCTTTGAAGTATATCATTGTGGAGCACCTCTCCATCAGGTGCTCCATGTGGGTTTGAACGTTTAAACATGTTACCCATGTAATAATAATAATAATAATAATGGATGGGATTTATATAGCGCCTTTCTAATACTCAAGGCGCTTTACATCGCATTATTCATACATTCCTCAGTCACACTCGGTGGTGGTAAGCTACTTCTGTAGCCACAGCTGCCCTGGGGCAGACTGACGGAAGCGTGGCTGCCAATCTGCGCCTACGGCCCCTCCGACCACCACCAATCACTCACACACATTCACACACAGGCAAAGGTGGGTGAAGTGTCTTGCCCAAGGACGCTTGTAGGAGGTAATCCTCTCCATCCGGAATCCTCCTGGCCCGACTTGTTTGCGGGCTTTCTCCTTGCGCTCCCTTCCTCAGAGCGAGAGATCAAATAGTGGCTAACCCTCCAATTGGGTTTTCCTAGGTACTCCTGGCCCGTTTTGTTTTAATGAATGGGCCTCTTCCCTGCACTCCCCTCCGCAGAGCGGGAGATACAATTTTTGTGACTAATCTCCAACGGCTGTCTTGGTGCTGTCGGCATCAGTCCGACGCTGCTGGCTCCACTGCCAGCGATTCGAGAGGCGAATTTCTACCGCCACCCGCTACTCGCACTGCCGCAGTCTCTATAGCGGGTCCCGCGGTCCATTTCCGGGTATCCCTGAGGTCATGACCGGGATTCCCTATCCGTGACTGGGGTTCCCGCGATCCGTAGGTTTGCCCGCGGCCCGTCCCGACTTCGCCCCCAATTCAGCAGGCAAACTCTGAAAATGAGTTTCCTGCAAAACAAAAACTAATTCCAGAGGTAAGTGTAAAATCTTACCTTGTTGGTTAAAACAAGTTATTGGTATCAACTATTCATAAACCCTACATGCATTCGATGGGTTAAAGAGTGACTGAGCGAATATGCTTATTCTGCATGCTCAATTTCAGGTTGATACACTATGGTCACATGGGTGCAATCAAGTAACAGTAAAATATCCTGTAATGGTTTACCTAATGTCGTTTGCCACAGATGTATCATCAAGTACAAATCATGACAACACAGAATGGGTGTTGGACCACACACTATTTATGATTTTTGGTTCAATGGAACACCCTATACTGATATGTTGCTGTCATGCTTATTTACAGGTTGCAAAAATATGTGGCATAAAACAGTGGCGAAAGATACATTCTCGCTACAAGGAGTAGGAATGGTTTTATATTTTCCTCCATTTTGCCTCGTCAGTCGGGTCTTCAAATAAAATCATCAAGATTCCGCTTTAGGTTTCCTACTGTCTGATTGGTCTATGCAGCTTAAATTCCCGATTTGTATGGAAGAATAAGACAACCTTATAAGAGGTTATGGCTCGGGAAATCAGCCGTTGCATGTTAAAATCAATGTATGCTCTGCAGTATCTGAATTAGACTGCCCTACGGCTGTAGTTGGCACACTTACCCTTGTTTGGATTCACTCCAGAGTGCTAATATAGCACCAAAAAAGGGAAAGCAGTACATTTCTTTGCAGGAAATGGGAAGTGTTGTTTAATGCTAATGTTCAATTTAAAATGGTACAGACTACTGACGTCTTGGAGTTCATTTTTTAATTAGTCTTTTGACAATAATTTAAGTGATACGGCCATTAACTGTGTCAACGTGTTTTCCCAGCATATTTACTGCAGCAAACGGGACTCACTCGGTCGGGTTCACCCGGGATATCAAGTTTGTAAAGGATATCTTTAACACAAATTGTCCCAGGACAACTACAAGGCAGTAAGGGATACTGACATTGTGTTAACACTGTTTCACACGGGAGCTCCAGTTACATCCTTGAGTCTGGCCGGCTCTCATAAGGCAGTTATCCTACTGGCGCATGTTTAGCGCAACAGGTTCAGTCGCTACATACTGCAAAGGGACAGGATGATTACATCTGTAAATAAAATATAATATTTTATGTTTATAATTACTTAAGCACAGCAGAAGGGCTGTCAGTTCTCAGAATAGTTCAAGGCAGACCCAGGGACCTTTGGCTATGTGAGGGCACACATATATAACTATATGTTAAGGTCACCAAGAGCTTTTCAAGGCTCTGAACTTGCTATGCTTGTTACTACACACAAAAAGAAACAAAAATAAACAAAACAAAACACATTACAAAATGTATCCGGTCAGACGATGTCCAAGAATAAAACGGGGTTCATCTATGCAGGAGTAGATACTGATTCCAGACCTCACTGCACCGGGGCTGCTGCAACATCGGCAGCAAGGGTTGTTGACGTTCCGTTGGATTACATCCTAACGGCTGTAGCATGGTAAACTCATCGTAACTCCTCATAAAATAAAGATCAAACTACAAACTGGTAAGTTCTCGTTAAATGTTACTATTCTACTATAACTTGTGAACTTCTTTCCTCACAGGAGCTGCATCTCGGTGACGTGGATGTGTACAGCGAGCTCAAGCCCAGATTCAAATGAGCCTCAACTCACCCCTCTCTGTGCGCATCCTCCCTCTGCCCACTTTCTCTGACTTTCTCTCTGCCCCTCTCTCTCTTTCCTCACTCTCTACAACCAACCTCCCTTCCATGGACTCCATCTACACCTCACGCTGCCTCGGCAAGGACCAGTCTCACCTCGGCCACTCCCTCTTCTCACCTCTCCCATTGGGCAAAATATAGAGAAGTGTGAAAATGCACACCTCCAGATTCAGGGACAGTTTCTTCCCAGCTCTTAACAAGCAACTGGATCACCGTACCACAACCAGAGAGCAGTGCTGAACTACTATACCTGACTTGTGACCCTCGGACTATTCTTGATCGGACTTTGCTGGCTTTACCTTGCACTAAACGGTATTCCCTTATCGTGTATCATGTATCTTTATGCGCAACAAAAGCTTTTCACTGTCCCTCGGTACACGTGACACTAAACTAATGTTTAAGAAGGAACTGCAGATGCTGGAAAATTGAAGGCACACAAAAATGCTGGAGAAACTCAGCGGATGCAGCAGCATCTATGGAGCGAAGGAAATAGGCAACGTTTCGGACCAAAACCCTTCTTCAGACCCTTGATTTGAAGAAGGGTTTCGGCCCGAAACGTTGCCTATTATCTTCGCTCCATAGATGCTGCCGCACCCGCGGGGTTTCTTCAGCATTTTTGACACTAAACTAAACTGTGTCCACTGCTCCATTCTCCCTGTATTATCTTACCCACTGTTTTTTAAATGTACTGTACCCCTTCCAGCACGCACTCCCTCTGCATCCTCTCCCTGTCCCGACATCTTCCCCCCTCCATCCTCTCCCTTCCTGCATTCTCTCCCTCTCCCCTTTATCCCTCCCCTCCATCCTCTCTCCCTCCCTGCATCCTCTCCCTCTCCCTCTCCCATCTCTCTGATTCTCTCCCCCATCCTCTCTCAATAAACAATAGGTGCAGGAGTAGGCCATTCGGCCCTTCGAGCCAGCACCACCATTCAATGTGATCATGGCTGATCATCCACAATCAGTACCCCGTTCCTGCCTTCTCCCCATATCCCCTGACTCTACTATCTTGAAGAGCCCTATCTAGCTCTCTTATTAAAGTAGCTAGAGAACCGGCCTCCACTGCCATCTGAGGCAGAAAATTCCACAGACTCACAACTCTGGGTGAAAAACTGTTTCCTCGTCGCCGTTCTAAATGGCTTACAGCTTATTCTTAAACAGTGGCCCCTGGTTCTGGACTCCCCCAACATCGGGAACGTGTTTCCTGCCTCTAGCGTGTCCAAACCTTAATAATCATCTGGTTCAACTATGCCCTCTCATCCTTCTAAATTCCAGAGTGTACAAGCCCAGCTGCTCCCTTTTCTCCCCCACCCTCTCTCCACCGCATCATTCTCCCACTCCTTCAATCCTCTCTCCCCAAGCCTCCTCCTCTCTCCTCACACCTCCTCTCTCCCACTCCCTCCTCCTCTCTGCTCTCTCCCTCCCCTCTCTGCTCACACCTTCAGCATCCTATGATCGTGAATAGCCACCAGAATCCTGCACGCCCAGTCCGCTGTCACTCCGACTGATTTTACAACAAGTTCAGTATATTATTGTGTGGGAAGGAACTGCAGGTGCTGGTTTAACACAAATATAGACTCAAAATACTGGAGTAACTCAACGGGACAGGCAGCATCTCTGAAGAAGGGTCTCCACCTGAAACATCACCCATTCCTTCTCTCCAGAGATGCTGCTTGTCCCGCTGAGTTATTCTAGCATTTCGTGTCTATCTTTAGTTTATAATTGCCACGTGAACTGAGAAAGGGTGAAAAGTTGTGTTTGCGAGCTGTCCAGTCCAATCCCGCTGTCCAAGGGTGCAAGCACATGCGGTGAAAGTGTCGACGCGCGTTATTGCGAGACGAGCTGTGATCTGTCAGCGTGTCCACAGTTTACACTCTGAGCTGACAGCAGGCGAGGAATTTCATTGCACCCCCGGTTTGTTTGTGACATAAACTGCTCAGAATCCAAATCTCATGCACTGGCCACTTAACCCTCTCACTGCCCCCATGCTGGAGAGCAGAAGAACTGGAGGATCAAGCCACATGACAAACGGCAGCGTGGGAGAGCTTCGGGTCGATAGGGTTGAAGGTGGTGGATTGGGGCGTGTGTTCCCTGCCTCTGCTGGGAGATGCGGTGATTAAAACTGACACTCAGAGCTCCAGAAACCCAGGTTCAATTCCCAACTCTGTCGCTTCTGCGTGAGCTTTCTCAGTGCTCCCATGTTTTGGCACATTGAGTTTAGTTTATAGGGAGGTTTCACGGCAGTCGGGTCACGACCCATGACCCGTACTGTTGCTACGTTAGGCCAAGTGGAGTACACGCGATGAACTGCAGGTAAGCACTTACCATTGTTTCCAGCGTTTCCGTTAAAACCGGCCGAAATGGTCAATTTTTGTGCTGTAAATAATTATGGAAATCGGGATAAGCGTGTGAGACATTTAGCCTACTTCTGAATTCCAAAAGTGAGGAGAAATTACGGTAGATAGAAGCGAGAGCTGAAGGGACAACAACAGCCAGAGTGCTTGGTGAACATTGGCCGATTGCTAACTGCATTTCATCAACTACATCTAAAAAGTTTCAGAAGTGATAAATCTGGCTGTAAAATTTAAAAATCGCCCACGGTTCGCAAGTGGGTTTTTACATACAAAAAGAAAACGCCACTGAAGCAAAATTTACAGCCAGATTGATCATTTCTGAGACTTTTTAGATACCAAAGAAATCAAGAAAAAACACAAATGATGCCTTACTGTTGATGCAATGCAGTGAGCAAACGCGATACAATACAATACAATTTATTTGTCATTTGGACCCCTTGAGGTCCAAACGAAATGACGTTTCTGCAGCCATACATTACAAAACAATTGGGATAATTCCCAATATTCCAATTCCGAAGTCTGCACGGCCAATGTTCGCCAAGCACTTTAGCTGTGTTTGTTCCTTCAGCTCTCGCTTCTCTTTACCTTCATTTCGCTTCACTTTTGGAATTCTGAAGTTGGGTACATGTCTCTCACACTTACCCCAAATTCCACAATTTTTACAGCGGAAAAATTCAACATTTTGGCGGTTTTTAACAGGTAGGAGAGTATGCGTTTCTAGCATTTATGACATATACCGGAAGTTACTGATGTCCTCCAGATGGATTGAGTGGCTCCGTGCGTCAGGCCCTATGACCCAGTGACCTTACGTCACTGTGGTCACTGGGTCACAGGCCCTATAGTCATGTTTATCGAGGTGGAGTGAAAAGCTCTTAGGTTAGTTTAGTTTAGTGATAAAGTGCAGAAACATGCCCTTTGGCCCACCGAGTCGCACCCACAGGTTTTTTCTGCACATTAACACGACCCAACACACACACCAGGGACAATTTACACTTATACCAAGCCAATTTACCTACAAACCTGTCGGTCTTTGGAGTGTGCGAGGAAACAGAAGATATCGGAGAAAACCAACAGAGAGAACCTACAAACTCCGTTCAGACAGCACCTTAGTCAGGATCGAACCTGGGTGCTGTAAGGCAGCAACTCTACCGCTGCGCCAAGTTGTGTTCGAAATATAAAGCAGGAAGTCATGTTGCAGCTTTATAAAACTTTGACCAGGCCGCATTTGGAGTATTGTGTGCAGTTCTGGTCACCCCATTACAAGAATATATTGGAGGATTTAGAGAGGGTGTAGAAGAGGTTCACCAGGATGCTGCCTGGATTAGAGGGGATTAGCCATAAAGAGAGGTTGGGCAAACTTGGATTGTTTTCTCTGGAGAGTGGAGGATTGATGGGAGACCTAAGAGAAATATACAAAATTCTACACATTAAGTTTAGCTTATTGTCATGTCAGTAGACAGTGAAGAGCTTTATTTGTTGTGTGTTATTCAGTAATCTGTAAGACTCTATGTAAAAAAATATATTAAAAGATTTTGAGAGGCACATATAAGCTAGACGGCCAGAATGTTTTCCCAGGATGGAAATGTAAAAGAGTAGAGGGCATAGATGGACCTTTCATTTTCCCTCTTCTTGGCATGATTTTTTTTAAGTCTTTCTTGTGGAATGAAATCAATCTCATTGAAATTTTTGCTTTTAATTGCAACATAAATAAAAATATATATTTTTTGTTTAAAATAACATAATCACGTAAAAATAGCCCAAGCATAATCTCAGTTTGTAATGAACACAGATTAATTGAATTAAAATGTTGTGTTTCCTGTAGAATGAAATCAATGAAACGTTTTTTTTATTGCAACTGTAAATGAAAATGTTATTGAAGCGAATTGCAAAGTCTCTTTTGAAATGCAATTGTGTTGAACTTATACAATTCAATGCCGAAGTCTTTGTAGAAATTGAACTGTATATTTGTTAAAAATTCAACGTAAAATAAATCTTAATCAATGTTTGTCAAGTTTTTTAAAAAATGTTCTAAATCAAAGCAATAGCGAAATATTTTTTTAAAATGCAACTCTTAACATAGAAAATAGGTGCAGGAGTAGGCCCTTCGGCCCTTCGAGCCTGCACCGCCATTCAATATGATCATGGCTGATCATCCAACTCATTATCCTGTACCTGCCTTCTCTCCATACCTTTAGCCACAAGGGCCACATCTAACTCCCTCTTAAATATAGCCAATTAACTGGCCTCAACTACCTCCTGTGGCAGATAATTCCAGAGATTCACCAATCTCTGTGTGAAAAATGTTTTTCTCATCTCGGTCCAAAAAGACATCCCCCTTATCCTTAAACTGTGACCCATTGTTCTGGACTTCCACAACATTGGGAACAATCTTCCTGCATCTAGCCTGTCCAACCCCTTAAGAATTTTGTAAGTTTCTATAAGATCCCCCCTCACTCTTCTAAATTCTAGCGAGTACAAGCCAAGTCTATCCAGTCTTTCTTCATATGAAAGTCCTGACATCCCAGAAATCAGTCTGGTGATCCTTCCCTGAACCTTCTCTTCTATGGCATGTCTTTCCTCAGATTAGGAGACCAAAACTGTACGCATAACTCCAGGTATGGTCTCACCAAGACCCTGCACAACTGCAGTAGAACCTCCCTGCTCCTATACTCAAATCCTTTTGCTATGAATGCTAACCATACGCTTTCTTCACTGTCTGCTGCACCTGCATGCCTACTTTCAATGACACCCAGGTCTCGTTGCATCTCCCCTTTTCCTAATCGGCCACCATTCAGATAATAGTCTACTTTCCTGTTTTATCCACATTATACTGCATCTGCCATGCAATTGCCCACTCACCCAACCTATCCAAGTCACCTTGCAGCCTCCTAGCATCCTCCTCACAGCTAACACTGCCCCCCAGCTTCGTGTCATCCGCAAACTTGGAGATGTTGCATTCAATTCCCTCGTTCAAATCATTAATATATATTGTAAATAGCTGGGGTCCCAGCACCGAGCCTTGCGGTACCCCACTAGCCACGAGCGTGCCATTGTGAAAAGGACCCGTTTACTCCTACTCTTTGCTTCCTGTCTGCCAGCCAGTTCTCTATCCACATCAATACTGAACCCCCAATACCGTGTGCTTTAAGTTTGCATGCTAATCTCTTATGTGGGACCTTGTCGAAAGCCTTCTGAAAGTCCAGATATAACACAACCATTGGTTCTCCCTTATCCACTCTACTAGTTACACCCTCGAAAGATTCGTCAGACATGGCTTACCTTTCATAAATCCATGCTGACTTTGTCCAATGATTTCATCACTTTCCAAATGTGCTGCTATTCCATCTTTAATAACTGACTCTAGCATTTTCCCCACTACCGATGTTAGACTAACTGGTCTGTAATACCCCCATTTGTCTCTCTCTCCCTTTTTAAAAAGTGGGGTTACATTAGCTACCCTCCAATCCTCAGGAACTACTCCAGAATCTAAAGAGTTTTGACATATTATCACTAATGCATCACTATTTCTGGGGCTACTATGGGATGTAGCCTATCTGGCCCTGGGGATTTATCAGCCTTTAATCCATTCAATTTATCTAACACAACTTCCTGGCTAAACTGGATTTCACTCAGTTCCATCTCATTTGACCCCCCAGTCCCCTGCTCTTTCTGGTAGATTATTTATGTCTTCCTTAGTGAAGACAGAACCAAAGTAGTTATTCAATTGGTCTGCCATGTCCTTGTTCCCCATGATCAATTCAACTGTTTCTGACTGCAAGGGGCCTACATTTGGTTTAACTAATCTTTTCCTTTTCACTTATCTATAAAAACGTTTGCAGTCAGTTTTCTTTCATAATCTATTTTCCCTTTCCCAATTAAGCCCTTTTTCCTCTGCTGGACCCTGAATTTCTCCCAGTCCTCTGGTAGGCTGCTTTTTCTGGCTAATTTGTATGCTTCATCTTTTGTTTTGATATTATCCCTGATTTCCCGTGTCATCCACGGATGCACTGCCTTCCTTGATTTATTCGTTTGCCAAACTGGGATGAACAATTTTTGTAGTTCGTCCATGCAGGCTTTAAATGCCTTCCATTGCCTATCCACCGTCAACCCTTTAAGAATCAATTGCCAGTCTCCTGACCAGACGAGTCTGCAAGAGAGAGATTGCACCTAAATCCCTGCCCTTTATCCCTGTAGTTAAGGGCCACCCCCGGACTCATAGAAACATAGAAAATTGGTGCAAGAGTAGGCCATTCGGCCCTTCGAGCCTGCACCACCATTCAATATAATCATGGCTGATCATCCAACTCAGTATCTTGTACCTGCCTTCTCTCCATATCCCCTGATCCCTTTAGCCACAAGGGCCACATCTAACTCCCTCTTAAATATAGGCAATGAACTGGCCTCAACTATTTTCTGTGGCAGAGAATAGTAAGATTAAACAAGAACTTACCAGTTTGAAGTTGGATCTTTATTTTATGAGGAATTACGATGAGGGACCACTTGAAGAAGACCCGTCCAGTCGCATGCGCGTCAATCTTCAAAATAGCGGTGTGAAATCACAGGTAATAGTGATTGAAGTATAATAGTAAGACCAGAAACCTAGAACTACCAGATGACCTTTGTGAGAGAGGGTTGGGAGCGGAGGGCACGTAGTCCCTCATCGTAACTCCTCATAAAATAAAGATCAAACTTCAAACTGATAAGTTCTCATTTAATCTTACTATTTTACTTCGGAGTCACGTGAGTGACTACGTGAAGATTTCAAAGCTCTGTGATTTCATGCCGCAGATTCAAATCCAGGCATCTCACTGCATCGATTGACTCAGAATGAGTAAATAATCAACAATGCATCAAACCATAACATTGATTTAAATGTATTAACGGTTGATTTTTGTAAAGAAAATAATAGCAACCCCTTCTGTCCGAGGGGGAAACTATAAAACTGAACTCAAAACAGAATGGGCAAATAACCCTGGTTTGGCAAATGGTTTATGGTAATATTTTTGAAACATCAATTGACTTGACCATCCTGTGGCCGCGAGGATATGGTCTATAGGAGGGTCCATAGCCCTGGCCGCTGATGTTGATGCCACCCTGGTAGAATGAGATTAAAAATTGTTAGTGTCAATCCCAGTTTAACCAGAACCTGCTTCAAACACCTTGAAATAATCTGAACCAATACCTTACTATGCGTTTTTTTGTGGCTAATAAACAATGCTGATTCCGCACCTCTTAGGGTTCTGGTGGCCTAGATGTAATATACCAAATGTGACACCACACACAGGCGGGGATCTGTAGGGTATGCCGAAAAAATAATCTTACACCCTGTTGCCCCTAGTCTACTCTGCTTGAGCAAATCATAGATGTAAAAAGTAACGGCATCTGCTGACACCTCCATCCTGCCTAGCCGCAGTTTTTGTAATGTCTGCACACGTTGGGCTGAAACCATCACCATGAGCATGACTACCTTCATGGTGACTTTGGCCAAAGACAGGGCTGTGACAAGAGTCCACTGACGAAATTTGCTTACATTCCAGATTACCGAATACCTGGGCCTGGGAAGATTGGATTGAAAATTAACTTCATAAACCTAGAGACTAAAGGGTGTGACCTCACAGAATATTGTTCTGATCCCATGGATAAGTATGAAGACAGGGCACTTCTGGCTGTATTAATCGCACTATAGCATAATTTATGATCGAAATAGAGAGTTGACAAGAACTCCAGCACGTCTGGGATGCCTGCATCTTGATGTTAAATATTCTGCCGTAAGCAGAACACCTCCCACTTTCTTATCGCTGAGATGTACTGCTTTTGGGTACTATCCCTCCCGGCCGCAGTAATAACATCTACGGTGCGATTGAATGGTCCTCTCCCCAGGTATGGCCTTTTTAGAATCTGCAAATTAACAGATCAATACGATCATGTAAAGGATGTTGATAGCCAGTTTAAGGGTGCACCAGTAGGTTTCTATGTTTGGGAACAATCATAAGAGGCTGTGTGGTCATCTGTAAAGCGAGAGGGAACCATGGCTGAGTAGGCCAGTCAGGTACCACCAATTCTCCTCAGGCAGAGTCCTGCTTAATTTTTTGCAGACACCGACTGATGAAGCAAAATGGAGGAAATGCACATAAAAACTTTCCACCCCAATGCAGCGAGAATGCATCGACCGCTGCTGCCCCAGGATCTGGTTCCCATGAAACATATTTAGGCAACTGGTGGTTTAGTCTAAATGCAAACAAAATCGATATCTGCCATCCCAAACTGAGCAACAACATCTTTAAATATCTCATGACTCAACATCCATTTTGTGTTGTCATTGAATTGGCATGACCTTGTGTCTGCCACTCGTTAAATCTACCTGGTAAGTAGATTGCTGAAAGCCAATTGTCTCTGGTAATACACCAGCTCCAAATTAGATCTGCCAATCTATCACAAGATTCTGACTTGACTCCACCCATATGATCAACATACGCCACTGCTGTAGTTTTGTCAATTTGAACCTGAACATGCAAGAGCAATCAGCCCAAAAAATGTTCACGAAAGCTCTAAATAATTGATCACTCGTAATTGCAGAAGAGGTGCCTCATGCATATTCCATCCACCTCCACAGCTGGAAAAAGTATCAGTAGCACCCCAACCTAGAGCACTAACATCGGTCTGTAAGACTATGGAAGGTGGGTCAACCAAAATTTTGCTGGAACTACTTGAGACATTCATGATCCACCATTGTATTTCAGCAATGGCTTCTGCTAGTAATTCCATGGGCCTGTCATAATGACAATGTGTCCTCAGTGCCTGTTCTTTTGCTCGTTGTAATTGTTGGTAATGCAGAGGTCCAAACTGCACAGCTGGGAAAGAAGCCACTAATTTGCCAATCAAGCTGGCCACCTGTCTAATTGAAGGTCGTTGTTCTTCAATGAGCTTGATACAGCCTTCAATTAACTGCCCCATTTTATCCCTGGGCAGAGTCACCAACATGTGATCTGAGTTAATAGTGAAACCCAAGTAATCAATAACTTTGACTGGTGTTAATTTGGATTTATCTGGATGAATGATGAACCCCAATTTCATAAAAGTGAGTTTAACAACTGAAATGGATGATTCAGCTGCGTTCCGAGTCTTTCCTACAATTAAAATATCATCCAAATAGGCCATTACAATATGACCCTGAGCTCGAAGTAGCCGCTGGACTGGTTTTAACAATTTGGTAAACAACCTAGGAGCTGAGGTTAACCATCAGGCAGTACTTTGAATTGCCATTATTGACTCGTTATATGCTTGTCATATAACACCTTCTAGAAATCAGTTGTTTAGCAGTAACAAAAGTTTCCATTTTGAAATGTCTATACTGCACAAAGGGGTTAAGGCTCATCAGGGCAAGGATGATTCTACATCCTCCATTCTTTTTAGACCTAGGAAATATATTGGACACGAATTGGTGGAGTTGACGAACCGACTTCTCAATCACCCCTTTTTTGCATAATTTCTCAAGTTCTGCCTGTATCTCCATATTCTCTTCGTGTGAGAAAATCAGATTCCGGCTTGGAACATGGTGCGTGGGTGGACCCAAATTAGGATAGAATTCAATTCAAAACCCTTCTTTCCTGCACAGCACAAACGGATCTGATGTTATCTCCTGCCATTCTTTTAGAAGCAAGTGCAACCTACCCCCAACTTGTAAGTGTTTTGCACTTAATATGCTTCTATCAGGAGCAAAACCACCTACCTCCATGGTTACCGGTGGAATTTGTTGCCCCCGGTTCCTCGTGAGAACATTCATGTTTGCCCATGTGCCTGTAGCAGGGCGCCAGCAGCGCATATACTCGTTCCTTCACCAGCCCCGGTCATTGCACCCCGTCGGTAGGGGAACTGCCTCCGAACCGTTCTGCTGCCCATCAGCGCTTTAATTAACCCCACTGTTTTTGCCTCGTCGTCGAGCTCCTTCACTCTCTTTGCGAGGTCCTCACCAAACAGCAGATTTGGCAGTTGAATATTGCTGGGCTTGCACAGCGCTGCAAATTTAGGGTGGATAGTAGGACATATGGCACTTCTCCGCAAAGTTCACTTCAAAATGTGCACTGCACAGAAGGCCTAAGGCATCCTGCTGTGATTCAGCCAGGTGCCCCTCATCCACCACTCTGGTGAACGCAGTAATGCCTGCGGCAAGCAACTTCAGCACCCGCTGGAGCTTTAATTCTTGTGCCCGAATACCAACACCCGTTTGGCCCCATATTACATGGTTAACCACTAGTACTTTCAGTAAGCCACAATTAACCGAGCTTTCATATCCTTTTGCGGTATCATCCATAGCCAGCTCTTGGAGCTGATGGGAGAGTAAATAGTTTATCGTTGTGGCCAACTCCTCACCCAATAGCTCCCCTGATTCTCTGGGGATGGCAAATTTTGCTGCCAGATTTGGTATTCCAAACTCATGCCCTTCACCCGTTGGGCTCTGCTCACCCACTGATTCGGTGTCAGTGTAAACCTGACCCATCAAACTCTCCTCCTCCATGAGGGAGCAATTAAGCAGCCCTATTCCAGGCGCTGCTGGCACAAGCTCTCCAACAGCCCGGCGTGGACACCACTCCTCCTACCCGAAGTGTATCCTTATCGAGCATCCTCTCCATCAAGAGCTCTATTTGAGATAACCGTGCAAGAACGGTCTCCCTTTGCAGAGGGGAATCCTCCTGGCCCGACTCGGAGTCTATGGGCCAAGCAGACGTAGAAGTGGCCTTACGCCCCAACGGCACGGCGACAGTGCTCAAAGGCAACATGTCTGCACTCGCTAGCCCCCCTGCCAACGACGGTACAGGTGAACTAGGCGGGCACCCGCGACCCGCACTGCCGCGGTCTTCCATGGTTTTACCAGTGGCTCGCCTCGCCTTCACCTTTGATGCTTTCTGCATGTTCAACTTGATCTGAAAAAACAAGCCTTTCCACCAGAAAGCAACCTCCGACTAAGCTGAGCACTTACCTTGAAGTTTTAAGACTTACCGCTGGAGGAGCACTGCTCTTCCGACCGGTCGCTGCGCCATGCGTCTGACGTAATGACGTGCATGCAGCTGGGAGCTTCTTCACGTAGTTACTCACGTGACTCCAAAGTAAAAGTGCACAGTCTCACCACTCTCTGTGTGAATTTTCTTTTCTCATCTCGGTCCTAAAAGACTTCCCCCTTATCTTTAAACTGTGGCCCCTTGTTCTGGACTTCCTCAACATCGGGAACAATCTTCCTACGCCTAGCCTGTCCAAACCCTTAAGAATTTTGTAAGTTTCTATAAGATACCCCCCTCAATCTTCTAAATTCTAGCGCCTACAAGCCGAGTCTATCCAGTCTTTCTTCATATGAAAGTCCTGACATCCCAGGAATCAGTCTGGTGAACCTTCTCTGTACTCCCTCTATGGCAAGAATGTATTTCCTCAGATTAAGAGACCAAAACTGTACGTTATACTCCAGGTGTGGTCTCACCTGTACAACTGCAGTAGACCCTCCCTGCTCCTATACGCAAATCCTTTTGCTATGAATGCTAACATACCATTCGCTTTCTTCACTGCCTGCTGCACCTGCAAGCCTAATTTCAATGACTGGTGTACCATGACACCCAGGTCTCGTTGCTTCTCCCCTTTTCCAAATCGGCTACCATTCAGATAATAGTCAACTTTCCTGTTTTTGCCACCAAAGTGGATAACCTCACATTTATCCACATTATACTGCATCTGCCATGCATTTGCCCACTCACCTAACCTATCCAAGTCATCCATTCCCGTGCCGAGGGGTTGGATAGTGGAAATGGCCCGACCCATGGGAGCTGCCACAGGACCCCCCCCCCCCCCCCCCCCACCCCACCCTTTCCCCACTAGAACAGGAGGGCGGACAAACCCGACTGGACCGCGTACGAAGTCGGCCGACAGTAGCCGGCAGAGGGACAGGCAGAAGGACAGGTGGAGTGACAAGCGGAGGGAGCAGAGAAGGGGGACGACCTCACGGTCGAGGTTGGGCGACCAGCACTGGCTGGTCAATGTCCAAATGTGCTGGCTTTAACCGGCCAATCAACATGGCCTCCGGCCGGCCCCCCATGTCCTACACAAAGGTCGGATGCACGTGTTCCAGTGCCCGGAATGGCCCTTCGTGCGACCTCTGGAGTGGCAACACGACACAGGAAAACGTAGGGGCGGTCCTGGAGGGCTGATGGCACGTGCGGGCGAAATGTCACATGGCGGGACATCAGGACGGGTGCGAGTTTACCAAATCGCACGCGAAGGCATTGTAGGGTGGACGAGGGCGTTCCCAGCTGCCCCGGCTCCAACGGCATGATCTCCCTGGGCACCGTGAGTGGCGACCCGTACACGAGCTCCGCTGATGATGAGGCCAAGACTTCTTTAGGAGCAGTCCGGATGCCCAGCATGACCCACGGCAACTCGTCCATCCAATCCGGGCCGGAGAGTCGCGCCTTCCACGCTGCCTTGAGCTGCCAGTGGAACCTCTCCACTAGACCAATAGCTTGCGGGTGATATGCCGTGGTGTAGTGCAGCCGCACCCCGAGCAAGCGAGCCATGGCCGACCGCAGCTCGGAGGTGAACTCTGGCCCCCGGTCCGAGGAGATGTGCGTCGGCACCCCAAAGCGAGTAATCCAGTGTGCGGACAATGCACGAGCGCACGTAGCTGTTGAAGTATCGGCCAGTGGAATGGCTTCCGGCCACCGCATGAAGCGGTTCACCATCGTGAGGATGTGGGTGATGCCCCGGGATGGCGGAAGAGGCCCCACAATGTCCACGTGGAGATGGTCGAATCGCCGGTGAGGTAGACCGAACTCCTGGAGAGGCGCCCGGACATGACGCTGGATCTTCGCCGTCTGGCACGGAATGCAGGTGCGAGCCCAGTGGCCAACCTGCTTGCGCAGACCGTGCCACATGAAACGAGCGGCCACTAGTGCCGTTGTCACCCGGATTGATGGGTGAGACAGTCCGTGGATAACCCTCGAAAACCCTCCGGCGCCAGGCGGCAGGGACGATGGGGCGCGGCTGACTGGTTGATACATCGCACAGGATCGTCGCTCCTCCAGGACCGAGAGGGATATTGTCGAGGCGGAGGCCGGAGACGGCAGTCCGGTTGGCGGGCATCTCACCGTCCGTGAGCTGTACCTCCGCCAGGGCAGAATAGTCAATTCCGGGCGCCACCTCGAACACGGTGTCGATAGCGGGGCGGGACAATGCGTCGGCCACCCAGTTCTCTTTCCCCTCGACGTAGCGGATGGATGTGGTATATTCAGAAATGTAGGCCAATTGCCGTTGCTGTTGTGCGTACCAGGGATTGGAAACCTTCGCCAGGGCGAAAGTGGGCGGTTTGTGGACCGTGTAGGCGGTGAACGGGAGGCCCTCCGGGAAGTAGCGGAAGTAGCGCACTGCCAGGTACAGAGCCAGGAGCTCGTGATCGAACGCGCTGTATTTTGTCTGCGCACGGTTGAGGTGCCGGCTGAAGAAGGCCAGGGGCCGCCAACCTCCGTCCGACAGTTGCTCCAGCAAGGCACCAACCGCCGACGCCAAGGCGTCCACCATGAGAGCAGTCGGGGCATCTTCCCACGGGTGCACCAGCAGTACGGCCCGAGCAAGGGCCTCCTTCGCGCCACCAAAGGCTGCCACTACCTCGTGGCCCCACTTGACGTTCTTATGCTGCCCACCTGCCAGAAGTTGATACAGCAGCCGCATGATGTGGGCCACGGATGGCACGAAACAATGGTGAAATGCCACCATCCCGACAAACTCCTGCAGGCCGCGCACCGTGCGTGGGCGGGGAAACCGACGGATGGTGTCAACCCTGTCCGGCGAAGTCACATGGTGGCCGTGGAAGTCGATCTCAGTTACCCCAAAACGGCATTTGTCGAGGTTGATAGCCAATCCATGCTCACTGAGCCGCTGACAGAGCTGCCGGAGGTGGGCACAGTGCTCCTGCTGTGAGCGGCTGGCCACCAGGATGTCGTCTAGGTAAACAAATACAAAATCGAGCTCGCGACAAACCCCGTCCATTAGGCGTTGAAAAGCCTGCGCAGCGTTTTTGAGGCCGAACGGCATCCGCATGAACTCATAAAGTCCGAATGGCGCGATGATCGCCGTCTTGGGCACATCATCCGGGTGGACCGGGATCTGGTTATAACCCCGTACCATATCCACTTTTTAAAATATTGTGGCCCCAGCCAAATGGGCGGTGATGTCCTGGATGTGGGGTAGGGGTATCGATCCGCTGTTGTTGCGGCGCTCAGCCGTCGGTAATCCCCGCAAGGTCGCCAGCCCCCGCTTGCCTTAGGGACCATGTGGATTGGGGACGCCCATGGGCTGCTTGAAGGGCGGACGATCCCCAAGGCCTCCATTGTGCGGAATTCCTGCCGTGCCAGACGCAGATTATCCGGCACGTGCTCGTGCATGGAGAGGTGGGCCGGTAGTCTGGATAAAATGTACTACTCCATGACTGGGGGTCGATGACCGAAACTGTGGGGTCAGGATGTCCGGGAACGCGGCCAAGATCTGTGCGAAGCGGGAGTCCACCGGCTGATCCAAACGCAACGTGATCGACTCCATCGTAGCGACGTTGACCAAGCGCTGACGCCTGACGTCCACCAGGGAATGCGCCCGGAAGTCGGCCCCGAGCAATGGCTGGGAGACATCAGCAATGGTGAACCGCCACGGGAAATGGCAGGAGCCGAACACGATCGGAACCATGCGCACTCCATACGTGCGGATGGGGCTGCCATTCGCCGCTGTGAGGACGGGCCCCCGCTTACCGGAACGAATGTCGGCCAGCGAAGGGGGCAGGACGCTGAGCTCCGCTCCAGTATCAACGAGGAAGCGGGTCCCGGAGCGCCGATCCCAGGCGAAGAGGCGGTGAATTTGGCCGGCCGCCGTGGGGGCTATTGGCAGCCGGCCCAAGCATTTCCCGGGAACGTGCATGGCTGGCGGCATAGTCGTGCTGCAGCACCCCAGCGCTGATGGTAGTAGCACCAGCGCCTCATGTTGGTGGTACTTGGAGCTTGCGGCTCCTGTTGGTGGTGCCTACAGCTTGCTGGCGCTAAACTGCAGGTGCAGTACCCGTCACGGTCGCGGGGGGGTATCAAGGGGACTGTGGTGGAGAGGGCTGACAGTTTCAGATACCTGGGATTACAAGTAACATCAGATCTGAACTGGACTTTGAACACTGCTGCCACAGTGAAAAAAGCCCAGCAGAGACTGAACTTCATCAGGCTGCTCAGAAAAGCTGGTCTGCACTGTCGCCCTCTCACCCAGGCATACAAAGGACTAATAGAGAGCATCCTCACCACAGGCATCACGGTGTAGTATGGAAACACCACACAGACAGAGAGGAAGGCTCTGCAAAGAGTCATAAAGACTGCAGAGAGGATTATCAGAACGGAACCCCTCCATGGACACAATCTATACACAGCGCTGTCAAAAAAGAGCAGAGAGAATCATCAGAGACACACTACATCCAGCTCACTCCCTGCTCAAACACAAAAACTGCACATACAACCTCAGGCACAGACGAGCGGACAGCATCGCCACAAACAGAACACGCTTTTTTTTAAAGAGCTTCTTCCCTGCCACAGTGAGACTCTTGGCCAAAACAAAATGAACTGATGTCCTGACCTACCTCATTATATTGTCTCCTGGGCCTGTGCAATTTACAATGCAATCGATACTTTATATATAGGGTTTGTGTAATTTACAATGCTCTCACTTTCCCCTTTATATAGGGTTTTAGGCACTTTCTTTCTTTTTTAGTTCTAGAGAAGTATATGTTTTTATAGATTATGTGTCTTTCTGTGTGTCTTTTTAACTTGACTTGACTCTCTGAACAACCGCACAAGAGTTCCCATGTGTGTAAGCACAAATGGCAAATAAAGTTTTTGACCTTTGACCTTTGACCATTTTGACCTTGACCTTTGACCTTTTATTTTATGGGCCTTCGGGCTGGAGCTGTCACTCCTTCCACAGCTCCCCCGCCCCACCGGAGGAAATCGGGAGCTGCCGGGGTGACGTCATCGGCGCACCTGCCGACGGCCAGCTCGTTGACGTCATCAGGGCGCGTCGTCCTCAGTGCGTCCCCGTGGCTGCTGACGGCCAGCGTGTTGAGGTCATCAGAGCGCGCCATCCACAATATGTCGGCGCACCTCCCAAGGGCCCTGATGTCGGCGAAGGAGGCGTCTGTGAGCTGAAGACAGATGTAGGCCGGCAGCAGATGGAGGTAAGTATACTCGAACATCAGGCATGGCGTGTGCCCATCCAGGAGAGCCATCATCTCCTTTAGGAGGCTAGATGGCCGTCGGTCGCCTAGGCCCTCCATATGAAGGAGCCTAGCAGCACGCTCCATCGTACTTAGTCCATAAATCTGGAGCAGGAGCTCCTTAAGGCCGAGATATTTATCGGTGTCCGGGGGGCTACGAGGAAGTCCATGACCTCCTCGACCGTGTCCTAGTCGAGGGCCCCCACCAGGTAATAGAAGCGGATGGCATCGACCGTGATGCCCCGCAGGTTGAACTGGGCCTCTGCCTGCTGGAACCAGATGTGCGGCCGGGTGGTCCAGAAGGTGGGAAATTTTACAGAGACGGAGACAGAGACAGGGCCGGTCCGGCCTGTGAGGTGGTAGGGCTTTCTGCTTTCTCCATCATGACGACAATGGAGCGTCGAGGTCACCAATGTGTTGCGTGGGTCTCAAAAAGGAAGAGAGGAGTCAAGTATTTTGAGAGGCACCTTTAATTATGTTCCTCCCGGTTGTAGTGCAGTCCAAACGAGAGAAAGATGGCAACCAAACCCCTGCCTTTAAACCCTCTGGTTAAGGGCCGCCTCCGGACTGAACCACTCCCGTGCCGAGGGGTTCGACAGTTATGATGGCACGACCCTTGGGAGCCACCACACTGGA
This sequence comes from Amblyraja radiata, assembly GCF_010909765.2. Taxonomy (NCBI): domain Eukaryota; kingdom Metazoa; phylum Chordata; class Chondrichthyes; order Rajiformes; family Rajidae; genus Amblyraja; species Amblyraja radiata. Next base: position 2,633,390 of record NC_046004.1, on the reverse strand, counting down.
GTCAATTATTAAAGAGGTAATAATGGGACATTTGGATAGCAATAAAAGGATTAGTCCAAGTCAACATGGATTTATGAAAGGGAAATCATGCTTGACTAATCTTCTGGAATTTTTTGAGGATGTGACAAGTTAAATGGATGAAGGGGTGCCAGTGGATGTAGTGTATCTAGACTTTCAGAAAGCCTTTGATAAGGTCCTGCATGGGAAACTGGTGACTAAAATTAGAGCACATGGTATTGGGGGTAGGGTGTTGAAATAGATAGAAAATTGGTTGGCAGACCAGACCAGGCCGTAGGAGTGAACGGGTCCTTTTCAGAATGGCAGGCAGTGGCAAGTGGAGTGCCGCAAGGCTCGGTGTTAGGGCCGCAACTGTTTACCATATATATTAATGATTTGGAAGAGGGAATTAGGAGCAACACTAGCAGGTTTGCGGATGACACAAAGCTGGGTGGCAGTGTGAACTGTGAAGAGGATGTTAGGAGGTTGCAGGGTGACCTGGACAGGTTGAGTGAGTGGGCAGATGTGTGGCAGATGCAGTATAATATAGATAAATGTGAGGTTATCCACTTTTGCAGCAAAAACAAGGGGGCAGATTATTATCTCATTGGGTTTAAGAAGGAACTGCAGATGCTGGAAAATCGAAGGTATTATCTCAATGGGGTTAGGTTAGGTAAGGGGGAGGTGCAGCAAAACCTGGGCGTCCTTGTACACCGGTCACTAAAAGTTGGCTTACATGTACAGCAGGCAGTGAAGAAAGCTAATGGAATGTTGGCCTTCATAACAAGAGGATTTCAGTATAGGAGTAAAGAGGTTCTTCTGCAGTTGTATAGGGCTCTGGTGAGACCACATCTGGAGTACTGTGTACAGTTTTGGTCTCCTAATTTGAGGAAGGACATCCTTGTGATTGAGGCAGTGCAGCGTAGGTTCTCGAGATTGATCCCTGGGATGGCGGGACTGTCATATGAGGAAAGATTGAAAAGACTAGGCTTGTATTCACTGGAGTATAGAAGGATGAATGGGCATCTTATAGAAACATATAAAATTATAAAAGGACTGTACAAGCTAGATGCAGGAAAAAGGTTCCCATTGTTGGACAAGTCCAGAACCAGGGGCCACAGTCTTAGAATAAAGTGGAGGTCATTTAAGACTGAGGTGAGAAAAAAACATTTCACCCAGAGAGTTGTGAATTTATGGAATTCCCTGCCACAGAGGGCAGTGGAGGCCAAATCACTGGATGGATTTAAGAGAGAGTTAGATAGAGCTCTAGGGGCTAGTGGGGTCAAGGGATATGGGGAGAAGGCAGGCACGGGTTATTGATAGGGGACGATCAGCCATGATCATGATGAATGGCGGTGCTGGCTTGAAGGGCCGAATGGCCTACTGCACTTATTTTCTATGTTTCTATGTTGCTAAACCGTGACAGGGACTCTTGCAGACCTTTCCAGATTGGACCTTTCCAGACTTTGGAAATCCACACTCTGCAAAGAGGTGGGCAACCGTCTCCTCTCCATAGCAGCCGTCCCGAGGGTAGCGTGCGCTGGTAGTGAGGTTCCTACGGTGCAGGAAGGATCTGACTGGGAGGGCTCCCCTCACCGCCAGCCAAGCCAGGTCTTGGTGCTTGTTGGTGAGTTCTGGCGATGAGGGGAGGGTTCAAGGTGAAGGGGAAAAAAATTAATAGGAATTAATGGGGTGACTTTCTCACACAGTGGGAGTATGGAACAAGCTGCCAGAGGAGGTAGTTGTGGCTGGGTCTATCCCATTGTTTAAGAAACAGTTGGACAGGTACATGGATAGGGCAGGTTTGGAGGGTCATGGACCAAAATCAGGCAAGTGGGACTAGGGTAGCTGGGATATTGTTGGCCGGTGTGGGTGAGTTGGGCCAAAAGGCCTGTTTCCACATTATCACTCTATGACTATCTCTGCCTCTCATCTCTGACCTTAGTCCACCCATCTGCCAATTATCCACTCCCCCTCTCACCTGTTATCCATCTATCATCTGCCAGGCTTTGTCTCACCCCAAACTTTTTCCAGATTTTTCACCCCCAGTACAATTAGTCTGAAGACGGGTCCCCACCCAAAAAGTCTCCTATCCATGTACTCCAGATGTTGCCTGACCTGCTAAGCAGCAGCTGCAGGTCGCTCCGCTCTGCCCCGCCGCCGACTCCACAGCCTCCATGGGGCCAGATACCACTGCACGGCAGACCCGCCCCCACCAGGGGTACAACACACCTTCCATCCACATTGACATCAGGATGAAAGATACTCAACAATGAGCTGTGGATCATCATCTTTTATAATAATAACCCGTCTTTATTGCGATTAAAAGTTCCATCAGATAATCCGTTCTGTAAATGTGAGGTTATCCACTTTGGTGGCAAGAACAGGAAAGTAGACTATTAACTGAATGGCGGTCGATTAGGAAAAGGGGAGATGCAACGAGACCTGGGTGTCATGGTACACCAGTCATTCAAATTAGGCATGCAGGTGCAGCAGGCAGTGAAGAAAGCGAATGGTATGTTAGCATTCATAGCAAAAGGAATTGAGTATAGGAGCAGGGAGGTTCTACTGCAGTTGTACGAGGCCTTGGTGAGACCACACCTGGAATTTTGCGTACAGTTTTGGTCTCCTAATCTGAGGAAAGACATTCTTGCCATAGAGGGAGTAAAGAGAAGGTTCACCAGACTGATTCCTGGAATGGCAGGACTTTCATATGAAGAAAGAATGGATAGTCTCGGCTTGTACTCGCTAGAACTTAGAAGATTCAGGGGGGATCTATTCAGGGGGGATCTTATAGCAGGGCTGCCAACATTGGGTGAGAGTTGAGAGTGAGAAATTGCGTGGGAGCGTAGCGACCGAGGGGGGGGGGGGGGGGGGGGGGGGGGGGGGGGGTGGAAGGGGGGTGTTTCCCCTCGCATGGTTGGGAGCTTTTGCATTTTTCAGCTTGAAATTGTGCAATCTGGTGCATACTGTAGCGAGTCTTTTAACTTGCATTTGAATGCAACATTTATGCTTTAAATTGGATTAGATATGAATAAGGTAAGGCTAAATTACATTCCTAATTACATTCCACAATAGCGCCAGGCTCTGATCAACAGGTGCAGCACATGAATGACTATATTCATGTATGGAAATCATGTTGTTATGCATATATATAGAGAAAAACACAGAGAAACAAAGCAAAAGTTGGACTTCCATCACTGTTCTGCACAAATAAATCAATCAACCTTGTTCAAGAAAGAACTGCAGATGCTAGAGAATCGAAGGTAGACAAAATTGCTGGAGAAACTCAGTGGGTGCGGCAGCATCTATGGAACGAAGGAAACAGGGAAACCCTTCTTCTAAGAAACCCTTCTTCAGACGGTTTCAACCTTACACTTTGAAGATAGAAACAAGATGAAAATAATGCCACATATTCAATCATATATGGTTCAATGTAATTAAGATATATATGTAAAAATATATATGGAAACAGGCCCTTCGGCCCACCAAGTCCACACCGACCAGCAATCTATCATACACCAATTCCATCCATCACGCCGGGGACAATTTACAGAAGCCAATTAACCTACAAACCTGTACTTCTTTGGGATATGGGAGAAACCGGAATATCCAGAGAAAACCCATGTGGTAGTAAGGCAGCAACTCTACCACTGCACCACCGTGCCACCCATTAAATTATTGTTTCTGTAATATATTTATTATGGTGTCACGTGAATAAAGATGAACACATGATTCTGATTTCTGCCCTTACACATGCCAGTCATTGTGTTTTATGGCTGGTTTTCAACCTCTTCAGGCTGAAGGTCTCGACTCGAAACATCACCCATTCTTTCTCTCCAGTGATGCTGCCTGTCCTGCTGAGTTTTTCTAGTGTTTAGTGTCTATCTTCAGTTTAAACCAGCATCTGCAATTCCTTCCTACACTATTTGTAAAGCAAAACAGGTCCTATTCTCATTATATAATTTTGTGATCAGTGTGAGAATTTTGTGATATTCGTGAGTCTCACGCTCAATGCGTGAGAATTGGCAGCCTTGCTAATAATGCAAACATTTTATGCAAGTTCCAATTGTTTGGACAAAAATCACTTATTCCTGCTTTATAACAGTTAAGTTACTTTAAGACCATTTCAGAAATTATGGCAGTCAACAAAAAATCAACTAACAAATTAAAGGTCTCCTAATCTGAGGAAAGACATTCTTGCCATAGAGGGAGTACAGAGAAGGTTCACCAGACTGATTCCTGGGATGTCAGGACTTTCATATGAAGAAAGACTGGATAGACTCGGCTTGTACTCGCTAGAATTTAGAAGATTGAGGGGGGATCATATAGAAACTTACAAAATCCTTAAGGGGTTGCACAGGCTAGATGCAGGAAGATTATTCCCGATGTTCAGAACAAGGGGGCCACACACAGTTTAAGGATAAAGGGGAAATCTTTTAGGACCGAGATGAGAAAAACATTTTTCACACAGAGAGTGGTGAATCTGTGGAATTCTCTGCCACAGAAGGTAGTTGAGGCCACAGTTCATTGGCTATATTTAAGAGGGAGTTAGATGTGGCCCTTGTGGCTAAAGGGATCAGGGGGTATGGAGAGCAGGCAGGTACAGGATACTGAGTTGGATGATCAGCCATGATCATATTGAATGGCGGTGCAGGCTCGAAGGGCCGAATGGCCAACTGCACCTATTGTCTATGAATCTATGACTCTACCTCATAAGTACTTTAATGCTGTTAGCAGAGCACACACACACAATCTCAAGAATCAAAATGGGGAAAGTGAGGGCAATTTTACTTAAATGGTCATTCTAAGCCCATTCAGATCTTCATAGTCAGAGTTATACAACATGTACACGGCTGGCCCAATTTGTCCATAATGATCAAGTTGGCATTCTGCATGTCCCAGGGACTGGCTGCCGTTCCCAGATCAGAGAGAAGAGAAGAGAAGAGAAGAGAAGAGAAGAGGAGAGGAGAGGAGAGGAGAGGAGAGGAGAGGAGAGGAGAGGAGAGGAGAGGAGAGGAGAGGAGAGGAGAGGAGAGGAGAGGAGAGGAGAGGAGAAGAGAGGAGAGGAGAGGAGAGGAGAGGAGAGGAGAGGAGAGGAGAGGAGAGGAGAGGAGAGGAGAGGAGAGGAGAGGAGAGGAGAGGAGATTAGATTAGATCAGATCAGATTTTGGTCGCCTAATTATAGGAAGGATGTCAACAAAATAGAGAGAGTACAGAGGAGATTTACTATAATGTTGCCTGGGTTTCAGCAACTAAGTTACAGAGAAAGGTTGAACAAGTTAGGGCTTTATTCTTTGGAGCGCAGAAGGTTAAGGGGGGACTTGATAGAGGTTTTTTAAATGATGAGAGGGATAGACAGAGTTGACGTGGAAAAGCTTTTCCCACAGAGAGTAGGGAAGTTTCAAACAAGGGGACATGACTTGAGAATTAAGGGACTGAAGTTTAGGGGTAACATGAGGGGGAACTTCTTTACTCAGAGAGTGGTAGCTGTGTGGAATGAGCTTCCAGTGAAGGTGGTGGAGGCAGGTTCGTTTTTATCATTTAAAAATAAATTGGATAGTTATATGGATGGGAAAGGAATGGAGGGTTATGGTCTGAGCGCAGGTATATGGGACTAGGGGAGATTATGTGTTCGGCACGGACTAGAAGGGTCAAGATGGCCTGTTTCCGTGCTGTAATTGTTATATGGTTATATGGTTAAGAGATGCCACGTCACTCAAAGCCGCCAACTGACGCACTTCCACAGACCGCACAGATCACTTTGATGTGGCGCAAAAGAGACAAACTGTGCAGGGACTGAAGACAGTGTGAGAATTCTGTCATCAGCGTGAGATGCGTGACTCTCACACTTAAAGCGTGAGTGTTGGCAGCCCTGTCTAAGGCCAGGATGTGACAACAGACACACAGGGAGACTCATACACAAAGGAAGACACACACACACACACACACACACACACACACACACACACACACACACACACACACACACACACACACACACACACACACAGGGAGACATAAACACACACACACACACAGGGAGACATACACACACACACATACACAGGGACACAGACACACACACACAGGGAGACAGACAGACACACACACACACAGGGAGATATAAACACACACACACACAGGGAGACATACACACACACATACACAGGGACACAGACACACACACACAGGGAGACAGACACACACACACACACACACACACACACAGGGAGACAGACACACACACACACAGAGACAGACAGACAGACAGACACACACACACACAGAGACAGACAGACAGACAGACAGACACACACACACAGGGAGACACACACGCACACACACAGGGAGACAGCCACACACACACACAGGGAGACAGCCACACACACACACACGCACACACGCACACACACACACACACACACACACACGCACACACGCACACACACACACACACACACACACACACACACACACACACAGGGAGACACAGAGACACACACACACAGGGAGACACACACACGGGGAGGCACGCACACACAGGGAGACACACACAGGGAGGCACACACACACACACACACACACACACACACACACAAGGAGACACACACAGGGAAACAGACACACACACACCTTTCCTTCCCCCCCTCCATCCTCCCCTTCCTCCCTCCTCCCACTTTCCTTCCCCCATCCCACCCTCTTTCCTCCCCCTCCCTCTCTTTCCTCCCCCTCTTTCCTCACCCACCCTCTTTTTCCTCAAGCTTCCTCTTTCTCCTCTTTCTCCCCTTTCTCCTTTCCTTCCTTCAATCCCTTACTACATTCCCTCCCCTGTCTCTCTTTGCCTCCATCCCGCCCTTTTTTTCTTTCTCCCCTCCCTCTCTGTCCCCGGCCGCCCAATGGGGGGTCTTGTGGGCACGGTGCAGCGTGGATTGGCGGCGTTGGCGCTGCCGTGTGAGTTGAAGGGCAGGAGGGAGGGAGGGAACGAGGTTGCAGCGGCAGCCGGCAGCGCAGAGCTCGCAGACAGCGCACAAAAGCGCTGACACCCGCTGCCCGGGACTGACGCGCTTTCCCAATCCGTGCAGATCGCCCGGTGGGGTATCGCCTCAGCGCAGAGGGAGAAGAGGAGGGAAGAGACAGTAGCCCTAAGATTTTTGCCTCCATCACAGTGAGGAGGTGCCTGGTGAACTCACTGTGGTGGATGTTAATTTGTGTTTACTGTGTGTTCTGTTGTTTATTATTATATGTATGGCTGCAGGCAACGACATTTCATTCAGACCGTAAGGTCTGCATGACAAATAAAGGATCTAATCTAATCTAACCTAATCTAAAATAGATCGCTGTCATGTGGCGCAAAGAGACAAACTGTGCAGCAGACTGAAGAATTCTGTCTTCAGCGTGAGGGCGTGAGAATTGGCTGAAATGCGTGAGTGTCACGCTCAAAGCGTGTGAGTTGGCAGCCCTGCTTATAGAAACTTACAAAATATTTAAGGGGTTGGACAGGCTAGATGCAGGAAGATTGTTCCCGATGTTGGGGAAGTCCAGAACAAGGGGTCACAGTTTAAGGATAAGGGGGAAGTCTTTTAGGACCGAGATGATAATTTTTTTTTCACACAGACAGTGGTGAATCTGTGGAATTCTCTGCCACAGAAAGTAGTTGAGGCCCATTCATTGGCTATATTTAAGAGGGAGTTTGATATGGCCCTTGTGGCTAAAGGGAGCAAAGGCAGGTACAGGATACTGAGTTGGATGATCAGCCATCATGTCTGACGAATCTTATAGAATTTTTCGAGGATGTAACTAGTAGCGTGGATAGGGGAGAACCAGTGGATGTGGTGTATCTGGACTTCCAGAAGGCTTTCGACAAGGTCCCACATAAGAGATTAGTTTACAAACTTAAAGCACACGGCATTGAGGGTTCAGTATTGATGTGGATAGAGAACTGGCTGGCAAACAGGAAGCAAAGAGTAGGAGTAAACGGGTCCTTTTCACAATGGCAGGCAGTGACTAGTGGGGTACCGCAAGGCTCAGTGCTGGGACCCCAGCTATTTACAATATATATTAATGATCTGGATGAGGGAATTGAAGGCAATATCTCCAAGTTTGCGGATGACACTAAGCTGGGGGGCAGTGTTAGCTGTGAGGAGGATGCTAAGAGACTGCAAGGTGACTTGGATAGGCTGGGTGAGTGGGCAAATGTTTGGCAGATGCAGTATAATGTGGATAAATGTGAGGTTATCCATTTTGGTGGCAAAAACAGGAAAGCAGACTATTATCTAAATGGTGGCCGACTAGGAAAAGGGGAGATGCAGCGAGACCTGGGTGTCATGGTACACCAGTCATTGAAAGTGGGCATGCAGGTGCAGCAGGCAGTGAAGAAAGCGAATGGTATGTTAGCTTTCATAGCAAAAGGATTTGAGTATAGGAGCAGGGAGGTTCTACTGCAGTTGTACAGGGTCTTGGTGAGACCACACCTGGAGTATTGCGTACAGTTTTGGTCTCCAAATCTGAGGAAGGACATTATTGCCATAGAGGGAGTGCAGAGAAGGTTCACCAGACTGATTCCTGGGATGTCAGGACTGTCTTATGAAGAAAGACTGGATAGACTTGGTTTATACTCTCTAGAATTTAGGAGATTGAGAGGGGATCTTATAGAAACTTACAAAATTCTCAAGGGGTTGGACAGGCTAGATGCAGGAAGATTGCTCCCGATGTTGGGGAAGTCCAGGACAAGGGGTCACAGCTTAAGGATAAGGGGGAAATCCTTTAAAACCGAGATGAGAAGAACTTTTTTCACACAGAGAGTGGTGAATCTCTGGAACTCCCTGCCACAGAGGGTAGTCGAGGCCAGTTCATTGGCTATATTTAAGAGGGAGTTAGATGTGGCCCTGGTGGCTAAGGGGATCAGAGGGTATGGAGAGAAGGCAGGTACGGGATACTGAGTTGGATGATCAGCCATGATCATATTGAATGGCGGTGCAGGCTCGAAGGGCCGAATGGCCTACTCCTGCACCTAATTTCTATGTTTCTATGATCATATTGAATGGCGGTGCAGGCTCGAAGGGCCGAATGGCCTACTCCTGCACCTATCTTCTATGTTTCTACGTTTCTATGTAAATTTCTCTATTACACAACTTCTCTATTTCTCTATCAAGCTGGAAAGGGAACAGAGAAGTGTAGGAAGGAACTGCAGATGCTGGTTTAAACCGAAGGTAGACACAACAAGCTGGAGTAACTCAGCGGGACAGGCAGCATCTCTGGAGAGAAGGAAAGGGTGACGTTTCGGGTCGAGACCCTTCTTCATCACCCATTCCTTCTCTCCGGAGATGCTGCCTTTCCCACTGAGTTACTCCCACTGAGGCTTGTATTCACTGGAGTTAGGCTTGTATTCACTGGAGTTTAGAAGGATGAAGGGAAATCTTATAGAAACATATAAAATTATAGAAGGACTGGACAAGCTAGATGCAGGAAAAATGCTCCCAATGTTGGACAAGTCCCGAACCAGGGGCCACAGTCTTAGAATAAAGGAGAGGTCATTTAAGACTGAGGTGAGAAAAAACTTTTTCACCCAGAGAGTTGTGAATTTATGGAATTCCCTGCCACAGAGGGCAGTGGAGGCCAAGTCACTGGATGGATTTAAGAGAGAGTTAGATAGAGCTCTAGGGGCTAGTGGAGTAAAGGGATATGGGGAGAAGGCAGGCACGGGTTATTGATAGGGGACGATCAGCCATGATCACAATGAATGGTGGTGCTTGCTCGAAGGGCCGAATGGCCTCCTCCTGCACCTATTTTCTATGTTACTCCAGCTTTTTGCGTCTATCTAGGGTACAGAGAAGATTTACGTGGCTGTTGCCTGGATTAGAGTGTCTGAGTTATAGGTAGACCTTGAGTAGGCTGGGACTATCCCTTGGAGCGCAGGAGGATGAGGGGTGATCTTGTATAAAATCATGAGGGGAATAGATCGGGTTGATGCACAGTCTCTTGTCCAGAGTAGGTGGATTGAGGACCAGAGGGCATTAGGTGAAGGGGTCATTTGGATGTTGCAACCCCTCCAGTGTTCTCTCTATTTCTCAGTCAGTGCTTTGCTTGTTTCTTGCCGACAGAGATTACAACTCTGACCTGTTTAACGTACTTATTCCATTGCTGGCTCGGTCCAACACAGAACACAGTGAATCACGACAAAGATGGTCCCAATTTCTTGCATTTAACTGATCATAAGGAAAAGGAGTAGAATTAGGCCATTCGGTCCAACAAGTCTACTCTGCCATTCGATCATGGCTGATCTATTTCTCCCTCCTAACCCCATTCTCTGCCTTCGCCCCATAACCTGTGACACTTGTACTAATCAAGAACCTGATACCTCTTTGAATCTTTCCTATCCATGAACTTGTCCAAACAGCTTCTAAATATTGTCATTTTACCACCTCTATCAGTTCCTCTTGCAGCTCGTTCCACCTACGCATCACCCTCTGCGGGAAAAAACTTTTAAATCTTTCCCCTCCCACCTTAAATCTATTTCCCCTACCCTGGGGAAAAGACTGTGACCATTGGCTATATTTAAGAGAGTTAGATGTGGCCCTTGTGGCTAAAGGGATCAGGGGGTATGGAGAGAAGGCAGGTACGGGATACTGAGTTGGATGATCAGCCATGATCATATTGAATGGTGGTGCAGGCTCAAAGGGCCGAATGGCCTACTCCTGCACCTATTTTCTATGTTTCTATGAACCTTGTCTGTGGTGATCTTGATTTTAAATACCTCCATAGGTCACCCCTCAATCTCCTATCTCCAGACGTGTTCCAGCCTATCCTGCCCCTCCTTATAACCCAAGTTCTCCAGAACCAGTAACATCCTCCTGAATATTTTATGTACAATTTCCTTCCTTTAGCTGAGCGATCACTGGTCCAAATGTGGTCCCACCAGTAACTCGTATAGTTGTAACATGACCTCCCATCTCTGCATTCAATGGACACAAAATGCTGGAGTAACCGAGCAGGTCAGGCAGCATCTCTAGAGAACACAGATGTTTAGGGTCTAGACCATTCTTCTGACTGAAAGTAGAAGGGCAGAAGAAAGCTGGAGGAGGCAGGACAAAGCGCAGCAAGTGATAGATGGACACAGGCCCTCGAGGGGCTGGTTGATCGGCAGATGGATGGAACCGAGACCAGAGATGAAAACAGAGGTGTGAGACAGGATTGAATGGTTATTGAATGGACAGAATTGAATTATGTAGCCAGAGAGCGAAAAGTAGCAGGAGGAAGGGAGAAATAGGTGAGAGTCCAGATGAGGAATAGAAGAGGGGGAGAAATGTGGGGGGGGGGGCGGCAGGGGTTCGTTACGAGGTTGCTTAAAATTGGAGAATTCAATGTTCATACTGTTCGGTTGTAAGCTACGCAAGCAGAATTTGATGTGCTATTCCTCCAATTTGCGCGTGGCCACTTTCTGGCAATGGAGGAGGCCCAGGACAGAAAGGACAGTATGGGAATGGGATGGGGAGTTAAAATGGTTAGTAACCGGGGGATCCAGCAGGCCTTGGTAGCCAATGTCCTGACTGATGAAGGTAAGTGTGCCACATGGCTTCTTCAACACCCTGCCTACCTACGTCGCCCCTTTAAGAGATCAATGTACCTGAACCCCTCGGTCTCTCTGTTCCACTAAACTCCCAGGCCCTACCATTAACATAAAATCACCAGCTAAATTATCAGCCCAAGCTTCAAAGTCTTTTGAGTTTAAATGTGTCTCTGTCGTCAGTTTTGAAAGAAGTCACTCGGAGGCTGAAGTTGTTGATGTGAAAGTCTTTATTTATCAAGAGAAACACATTCTCCTAGAGAACCTCACAGTAGGATCTCCAAAACACAAAGTACATCGAGTTTATATTTGTTTTACACACTAAGGCAACAATAGATGTTTAAATATCGTTTCAATGGCCATAATCATCTACTAAGCTTTCACTTTTTGAGTGTGAAGAAATAACTTTGCAGATTGACATATTTACAAGGGGGGCATATTGTAGCTACCAAGTCATCTCTGAATATTCAAAGACCTCTGTTGGGGCACAGTTATGTAAATGGATGATCTAAAAGTTTCTGAGGACTGAGAAGCCAGACACACAAACAGTCACAGGGGGCATTTGTCGGTAGCACCACTAGTGACCATGTCACCCGGGATCCAACCCTGGTTTCTCAGTTCAGTAATTGACCATCGACTATCGGAAAGCAAATCAGTGTCTTGATCAGAAGGCTGCGTTGGTGGTGGATCCCAATACAGTCTTATCTCTGCTCATCTGAAGAACTCACTGATGGACATGACCAATGGAATCCGGTCGGTGCCATTGGCCCCTGAGGTGCGGCCATGGATCACTTTCACCACAAGCGGGAGAGTCTGGGCCAACCACTGACCCTAGAGGAGCTGACTGGCTCCATCCGTTCCTTTGACTCAAATAAAACTCCCGGAAGCGATGGCTTACCGGCCGAGTTGTATTCAGCTCTGTGGGACTGGGTGGGCCCGGACCTGCTGGAAGTGTACAACGACATGCTTCTAGCCAGCAGCATGTCAGACTCCATGAGGAAGGGCAGCATCACCCTAATCTACAAGCAGAAGGGGGAGATGAAGGATATAAGGAATTGGAGACCCATCACATTGTTGAATGTAGATTACAAGATCCTGTCTAAGGCCATCGCCAACCAGGTCAAGTCTGCTCTAGGACAAGTGATCCACCCGGACCAAACCTGTGCTGTACCGGGCAGGAAAATGTCAGACAGCCTAGCGCTGCTGAGAGATACCATTGCCTACGTGCAGGACAGACAGGTGGATGCCTGCCTAGTCAGCTTGGACCAGGAGAAGGCCTTCGACAGGATATCGTACACGTACATGAGGGACGTGCTCTCCAAAGTGGGCTTTGGGGAGGGAATCAGGAATTGGATCCAACTGCTCTACACCGATATCTGTAGTGCAGTCCAAATCAATGGGTGGGAATCAGACAGCTTAAAGGACATCAGGGATGTCTGCTGGCAACGAAGTAAAAGGTACATAGTAGGATTTCGATAAATTGCAAATTGATTAAGTCAATGTTTTACATAAATAAGTTGAAGGTGATTAGTCGTATAAGGCCCCAGTTCACATAAACTGAACATTTCATTTGAGGACGGCCTCAAATCTTACAGTATAAGGATTCGGAGCAATACTTGGCATGACATAGTCTAAGTGTAGAGTTTAAGTTCTCCTAAGATAAGTGGAGATTCAGGAAAATAAATTTAAAGTGATAAGTTGATAAGGTCTCAGTTTATGGGGGTGAACAACGTAAACTGGGAACTTGACTTGCTGTTTAAAATTGGTTCCTGTTTAGAGTCTTAAGTGTATATGTGTTCATCCGGAAGTAAATGTTTAATGTGTCAAGTTTATCATTATCATTATCATTATCATCCTTTTATTGTCATCATGCAAAGCAACAATTGTACAGTGCAAAATGAGAAGACGTTTCTCAGGGAATACCGGAGCATCGCACATAAAAATTTAAACATTTCACGCATAAATAAAAACAATCCAGTTCCTGATAAAAACAGTACGAATAGTTTTAAAAAAGTGCAGGTAAAAAAAGCAACATTAAAATAAAGTAGAAAAACGTGGTCTTAAAAAGGCATTTGTTTACATCCACTCGAATACATTAACGTTTCATAGAAATGGGAAACGGACAAAGCCAAGCACCGTCAAAGGGGATTCCGGAACATTCTTTGTTCCAAAATGGCGGCCAGTCCTCTAGCAGATTTAAAGAAGTGGGACAAGTGGACTAGAAATGTCAACAGGCTTTTCCCCCAGATGCTTCTTTAACAAAGACAGCATCAACTGCTTAGAGGAGGTCTTAATGGACAGAGACCCTAGCCAGGGACTGGTTAGCACACAACAAAAGCTTTTCACGGGACCTCGGTACACGTGACAATAAACTAAACTCTAACCGACGAAAAAAAAAGTGAATTGTGCAGCATTTGGTGATTGGAAGTGAGAGTGGAACAGACAACATGACATGAGCAGACGGAAATGAGTAACAGAAAACGGGAGAAGGAGGATGGGAAGAAAACTGAAGACCAACAAAATAAATAGGGGCAGCGGCTGCTCAAATGGTGGTTAAACATAAAAATGTAACAGCTCCACAATGTAGCAATGTCACAAAATTTTGAGATTTAAAAAAATCAAGTCTGCAATTTATCCCATCAGATAAAGCATAAAAAGAAGTTTAATTTGACACCTAATTCACTTTCTTATCTTCAGTATTAAAAAAGTTATGGCCATTTTCATCCTCGGAAATTAGCATCTTGTTCCCTATTGATTTTCCATTGACTTAACACAAAAGCTGTGATCGAGGACAGTCTAAAGCCCATAACTTTATTAAAAATTAAGAGAACTGAAAGACATTTTCAGTTATTATAGATTGGAGCATTCTGAAACAAATATTAAACAATCTTACTTGGATGACCTGAAATTAAAGCATATAATTAGTTAGTTACCCAATTGTAGCTAATTCCAAAATTCAATTACTAGATCTAAACATCTATCCATTTTTTAAGGAAAGATTAACATTTTTAAATAGCCTAAGTGTCCAAAGAACATTCAGACAAGAATTCACTATAAAACATGACTTTTAAATCTCATTGACATTAATTTATAATTAATGGAAGGAATTTAGTGTTTAATTGCTGTAAATTAATGGCCATTTAAATCAGCTTTCGAGTGGGATCCTGTGGAACTCTGTGGAACGCGCTGGTTTGGAACGTTCCCATTGTGGTGAATTTGTACCCCATATGCCCAGAAAAATACTGCAGGATTTAATGGGCCCCCAAATTAGCTACTCGCAACATAAAATTTTGTATAAAGGGACCTTAAGAAGCGCTTTTTAATGTAAAAATAAACAACCTACCTTGCTTTGTCCCCTACATGAGATCCGTCCGGTTGCCGGCGGTCGCGGGTTTAGAGGATGATTTTTAACCTACTATAGCAATTAAACGAACCAATTTAGTTTAAAAATACCTGCAGCGAAAGAACCTCGCAACGATTTTTCGTCAGCAACTAAGTAGGCTGAACAACCTTGATTTGAATAGCCGAGAGAAAATCGCGTTTTAAACCCGCCCCCTCTCAAAGGCGCCAAAATCGCGCACACGGGCAGCGACAGATCTGCAGCGCCGCTGAAGGTAGGTTTTGCAACATACCTACAAAATGGAGCCGAGAAGATGAACGACAGGAGCAATAGAACCATTGCTCACCCCCCTAAGTACCCCAGCCATGAGCTGTTCCTACCACCACCGCAGAACCCCCACCCCAACAAGCTGCACTAATACCCGTTACTGCAGCTCAGGCACAAAGACCCCGGGTGTGGGACCACAAACACAGGCAGAAACTAAAGTTAACGCGGAGGTTGGCTGAGGAGCAGCAGTTCTGAGCAGCGAGTGAGTAGAATGGCTGGGACATCTAAATTAGTTGATTACGCTGTGAATCGAGGACCAGAGGACATAGGTTTAAGGTGCGCAGCTGGAACATCTGGTGGTGAAGTGTCGCCCCTTCTACTTCCCGAGGGAATTCACATCCCTGACCGCACCCCATCCCAGGCAGATGTCCTCTCGCACTGGAGGAGCTGCACGCCGTTGTCAACAAATACCAGTCAGCGTACCCCGAAGCCTCTACCATCATAGCCGGGGACTTCAACAAAGCCAACCTGAAGAAATCACTCCCTGACTACCACCAACACATTTCCTGTAGCACTAGAGGATTAAACACCCTTGACCACTGCTCTGCCACCATCAGAGATGCAGATCGCTCCATCGCTGGCCGACATTCTGGCCCCCTTCGCTGGCCGACATTCATTCCGGTAAGCGGGGGCCCGTCCTCACCGCGGCGAATGGCAGCCCCATCCGCACATATGGAGTGCGCATGGTTCCGATCGTGTTCGGCTCCTGCCATTTCTCATGGCGGTTCGCCATTGCCGACGTCTCCCAGCCATTGCTCGGGGCCGATTTCCTCCGGGCGCATTCCCTCATGGTGGACGTCAGGCGTCAGCGTTTGGTCAACGCTGCTACGATGGAGCCGATCACGTTGCATTTGTATCAACCGGTGTGACGGCCCCTGGCGTCCGTGGACTCCCGCTTCGCATGGATCTTGGCCGCGTTCCCAGACATTCTGACCCCACAGTTTCGATCATCGACCCCTAGCCACGGAGTGGTACATTTTATCCAGACTACCGGCCCACCACACCATGCACGAGCATGCCGACTGCCGCCGGATAAACTGCGTCTGGCACGGCGGGAATTCCGCACAATGGAGACCTTGGGGATCGTCCGCCCTTCGAGCAGCCCTTGGGCGTCCCCACTCCACATGGTCCCTAAGTCGAGCGGGGGCTGTTGACCTTGCGGGGATTACCGACGGCTGAATGCCGCAACAACAGCGGATCGATACCCCGTACCCCACATCCAGGACTTCACCGCCCATTTGGCTAGTGCCACAATATTTTCAAAAGTGGATCTGGTACGGGGTTATAACCAGATCCCGGTTCATCCGGATGACGTACCCAAGACGGCGATCATCATGCCATTCGGACTTTACGAGTTCACGCGGATGCCATTCGGCCTCAAGAACGCTGCGCAGGCCTTTCAACGCCTAATGGACCGGGTTTGTCGCGACCTCAATTTCGTGTTTGTGTACCTGGACGACATCCTGGTTGCCAGCCGCTCGCAGCAGGAGCATTGCGCCCACCTTCGGCAGCTCTGTCAGCGGCTCAGCGAGCATGGTTTGGCCATCAACCTCGACAAGTGCCGTTTTGGTGTAACCAAGATTGACTTCCTCGGCCACCGCGTGACTGCGCAAGGCGCGGTTCCCCTGCCAGACAGGGTCGACGCCATCCGTCGGTTTCCCCGCCCACGCACGGTGCGTGGCCTGCAGGAGTTTATTGCCATGGTGGCGTTTTATCATCGCATCGTGCCCACATCATGCGGCCTCTGTATCAACTTCTGGCGGGTGGGCAGAACAAGAACGTTGAATGGACCCACGAGGCAGGGGCAGCTTTTGACAGCGCGAAGGAGGCCCTTGCTCGGGCCGTACTGCTGGTGCACCCGCGGGAAGATGCCCCGCCTGCTCTCACGGTGGACGCCTCAGAGTCGGCGGTTGGTGCTGTGCTGGAGCAACTGACGGGCAGAGGTTGGCGGCCCCTGGCCTTTTTCAGCCGGCACCACAACCGTGCGCAGACGAAATACAGCGCGTTCGATCGCGAGCTCCTGGCTCTGTACCTGGCAGTGCGCCATTTTTGCTACTTCCTGGAGGGCCGCCCGTTCACCGCCTACACGGACCACATGCCGCTCATTTTCGCCCTGGCGAAGGTTTCCGACCCTTGGTCTGCACGACAGCAGCAGCAATTGGCCTACATTTCGGAGTATACAACATCTATCCGCTACATCGAGGGGAAAGAGAACCGGGTGGTCGACGCATTGTCCCGCCCCGCTATCAACGCCGTGTTCGAGGTGGCGCCCGGAATTGACTATTCTGCTCTGGCAGAGGCACAGCTCACGGACGATGAGGTGCCCGCCTACCGGACTGCCATCTCCGGCCTCCGCCTTGAGGATGTCCCTCTCGGTCCTGGGGGAGTGACAATCCTGTGCGATGTGTCGTCCGGTCAGCCGTGCCCCATCGTCCCTGCCACCTGGCGCCGGAAGGTGTTCGAGGTGATCCACGGACTGGCTCACCCATCAATCCGGGCGACAACGGCACTAGTGGCCGCTCGTTTCATGTGGCACGGTCTGCGCAAGCAGGTTGGCCATTGGGCTCGCACCTGCATTCCGTGTCAGACGGCAAAAATCCAGCGCCATGTCCGTGCGCCTCTCCAGGAGTTTGGTCTACCTCACCGGCGATTCGACCATCTCCACATAGACATTGTAGGGCCTCTCCCGCCATCCCGGGGCATCACCCACCTTCTTACAATGGTGGACCGCTTCACGCGGTGGCCGGAGGCCATTCCGTTGGCCGATACTTCAACGGCTACGTGTGCTAGTGCGTTGTCCGCGCACTGGATTGCTCACTTCGGGGTACCGGCGCACATCTCCTCAGACCGGGGGCCACAGTTCACCTCCGAGCTGTGGTCAGCCATGGTTCGCTTGCTGGGTGTGCGGCTACACCACACCACGGCTTACCACCCGCAAGCTAACGGTCTGGTGGACAGGTTCCACCGGCAGCTAAAGGCAGCACTGAAGGCAGGACTCTCCGGCCCGGACTGGATGGACGAGTTGCCGTGGGTCATGCTGGGCATCTGGACTGCTCCCAAAGAGGACTTGGCCTCATCATCGGCGGAGATCGTGTACGGGTCGCCACTCACGGTGCCCGGGGAGTTCGAGCCGTCGGCGCCGGGGCAGCAGGGAACGCCCTCATCCACCCTAAAGCACCTTCGCAAGCGAGTTGGCAAGCTCGCACCCGTCCTGACATCCCGCCATGGGACATTTCGCCCACACATGCCATCAGCCCTCAAGGACTGCCCATACGTCTTCCTGCGCCATGATGCCCACCGGACGCCACTCCAGAGGCCGTACGAGGGCCCGTTCCGGGTGCTGGAACACGGGCAGTCGACTTTTGTCCTGGACATGGGGGGCCGGCCGGAGGCAGTGTCGATTGACCGTTTGAAGCCGGCACACCTGGACATTCAGCAGGCACCTCAGTGGTGCTCAGCGCCGTTACAGCGCTTTCGACCGTGAGCTCCTTGCCCTGTACCTCGCCGTACACCACTTTCGCTACTTCCTGGAGGGGAGGCCTTTTACTGCCTTCACGGATCTCAAGCCACTAACTTTCGCGTTTGCCAAGGTTTCATACCCGTGGTCTGTGCGGCAGCAGAGGCAGTTGGCGTATGTGTCTGAGTACATCAACTCCATCCGTTTCGCCGAGGGCATGTATAACAGGGTGGCCGATGCCTTATCGCGACCTGCAGTTCACGCCGTTGTCCAAGTCGCTGAGGGTATTGATTATTCTGCCATGGCAGCCATACAGCTGGTCGACGAGGAAATGGCCGCCTATCGCACGGCGGTATTGGGTTTGCAGTTGAAAGATGTTGTCTGCGGTCCTGGGGGCGCTACGCTGCTGTGCAATGTCTCCACTGGATTTCCGCGACCCATCGTCCCCGTCGCCTTGCGGCGCAGGGTGTTCGAGGTCTTGCTCATCCCTCCATCCGGGCGACAACAGCCCTTGTAGCATCCCACTTCATGTGGCACGGGCTGCGCAAGGAGGTTAGACATTGGGCGCGCACCTGCATCCCGTGCCAGACCGCCAAGTTGTAGCGACACGTGCGTGCGCCGTTGCAAGAGTTCGCCATCCCTCGGCAGAGGTTTGACCACATTCACGTAGACATCGTGGGGCATGACCTACCTCTTCACCGTGGTGGTCCGCTTCACGTGGAGGCCTAAAGTATTTTCGTTGGCCGATACCTCAACGACCACTGGTGCTCGGGCCTTGGTGGCACACTGGTTCGCCCGATTCGGGGTGCCGCTGGACATAACATCCGACCGGGGGCCTCAGTTCATGTCGGAACTGTGGTCAGCCATGGCACGCCTCCTGGAGGTTCGCCTACACCACACAACAGCGTATCATCTGCAGGCGAACGACCTGGTGGAGCGGTTTCACCGCCTACTCAAGGTTGCACTGAAGGCACGGCTTAATGATCCGGACTGGGTGGACATGGTGCCGTTCCTGTGCCAGGCATGGTGCACACCCGATCTGGTCGCCACATGCTCCCTCCTGTCCGTTTCGTGCCTGGTTCTTGGGGGGGGTCCTGTGGCGGTCCCTGGGATTATTCCTTGGGTCATTCCCCTCGGCTCTTGAGGGACAGGGACGATTGTCTGCCCACGGGGTTTCCCGGTAGCTGCGACCGGGGGTGTTCTGTGTATTTTCAATAAACGACTTCTGAATCTGCGTCTGGCCTTTTCCTGACCTCATCCAGGCCACTACAGTACTTAGCTAAAGCTAATTAGCAGCAAGATGCCCCCCCGCCCCTCCCCCCTCCCCCCCCCCCCCCCCCCCCCTCCCCCTCTTCTCCACAGACGACTACCACAAACTTCTACAGAAGTTTGCAGTTCTGGAAAACAAAATTGACTGGTTAGAAGTGAAGGTGGAAGTGAATGGACTATGTGGGAATGACACTTTTCCATGTAGGGCTGGTACAACATTTTGAGATTTTAAAAATCAAGCACGTAATTTATCCTATCAGATAAAGCATAAAAAGAACTTTAATTTGATACCTAATTCACTTTCATATCTTCAGTATTAAAAATGTTCTGGTTATTTTTATACTCGGAAATTAGCATCTTGTTCCCTATTGCTTTTCCATTAACTTAACACAAAAGCTGTGATCAGGGACAATCAAAAGCCCATTACTTTCTTAAAAATTAAGAGAACTGAATGACATTTTCAGTTATTATAGATTGAAGCATTCTGAAACAAATATGATACATCTTACTTGGATGACCTAAAATTAAAGTATATAATTAGTTAATGACCTATATAAGTAGCCGTTGTGACGGAAATAGTAATAAACAGCCAGACTGCCTTGAAAATTTAAAATATGATATTCTCAAGATCAGAACTTTAATATATTATATACTGTAAGTCCGTAACAGACAGGTAAAGAAATTACAAAAGATTATGCCGGAGAATTTGGAGCTATTACTGAGTTAAGGGCCTGTCCCACCAGCATGCGATTGCATGCGTCTAGCGCGACCAAATGTGGTGGCTTGAGGCGTACGGCCTCGCGGGGCCGGTCCCATTTCCAACCGCGGAGCCGTCTGGAGTTGTGCGGGGCTGGTCCCGATATCATACTCACCAATCAGCTGGGCAGAAGGTGGGCTGACTGAATTTGGACGTGGCACGGCGTTGGGCGGTTACGTCATCACGCAACGGCACACGCTAGGCGTACGCCGTCAGGACGCTGCATACAGCGTCAAGACGCTGCGTACGGCATCAAGACGCTGTGTACGCCCGTCGAGGCGCTGCGTACGGCCTCAATGTGGCTGCAGGCCAACAGGTCGTTGCCGCGCGGAAATTTTGGACAGTGTCAGTTTTTCGGAGCCCCGCGCAATGTCGGGACCAGCCAGGCACAACTCCATACGGCTCCGGCGAAGTGGGACCGGCCCCGCGAGGCCGTACGGTTCAAGCGACCACGTTAGGTCGCGCTCGCCACATGCAGTCGCTTGCTGATGGGACAGGCCCTATACAGATAGCAGAGATGATCCCAGCAACAAAGGATTTGACTGTTGGTTTTGATGCAACCACCAAAGAAGAGACCCAAATTAACAGTGTACACTTCACCACCACAAATTAATGTCTTTCTGCAGCAGGCTGGTCGACTGCTGAGGACTATGCGCAACATATTTGCGATACAGTTGACAATTTGTGTGAAACTTACACTTATTTCAATGAGCAAGCGGAATTCCAAGACACCAGGCAAAAGATGATAGACAACATTACAAATACACTGAGTGACAGGTGTGCAGCTAATCATGCTGCTATTAGGATTGTGAACAGTGAGTGGGGTAAATCTTTGAATGAGCTCTACTGCCACTTGCATCCTCTTGACTCCATCGCAACGTCACTTCCCTCAGCCCTCAAAAAGCACAAAGAATCCAGAGGCAAATTCTTTAGGAAGGACTGTCTAGCAGGAAATGCCATACTGCAGATGAACAAACTTCGGTACAAGAATGGAAAAGGGGATCCAAAAGGATTTGTTGCATTTATGGATGAAAGGAACATCCCCCGAGGTGTCCTCCCACGGTACCGTGGCAACAGATTAGATATACTTTTCCATATTAGTGGCAAGCTCATAGAACATTATGATGACTCTGTTAACATAAGGTCAACTGCACTGTGTTGAGGAACACTATCCAGATCAAGTCCACTCCACGTAGAACTGGCTAATCAGGATTGGAATGTTTGCTGTGGGAGTTTTGTTTACAATACAGTCAAACACATGCATCCTTATTGTTGAGGAGTAAGTTTTCTGGCCCACCTTTGCCTTGACAATACTGGCAGCCTGCAGAGTTTCGATTGTTTCTTTGAGGACAAGATTATGAAATTCGATGCGTCTCACATCCTCTTCCCTGTCCTTTAGTTTTTCGTGAACTTTTCTGTACTGGTGAATTGAAACAGTTTTCCTCTTTTTCTTACTGTCACACAACTTGAGCAATTGTCTGTGTGCTTCTTTAAGTTTCAAAAACTCTGCCTTGATTTCAGCAAGCTCTCGTGGCAAAGTATTCCCACGTAATTTGGTTTTGAGTTCCTGAATCTTTCTGTCCTTCAAATCTATTCGGTTTTGCTTTCTCTTTAAGGCTTGATTAATTACACGGTTGGGAGTTTTCAAACTGTGTCCCCATGGACTGAAAACAGTGGACAAGAGCATGCTAACAAGGCAAGGCAAGGCAACTTTATTTATATAGCACATTTCATACACGAGGCAGACTCAAAGTGCTTCACATAAAAACATGTCATACAATAAAATGAAATAATAAAATGAAATAAAATAGAAGAATTAAAAGAAAAGAAAAGCAAAATTAAAAATGCATTATAAAAAGTGCAAAAGTTAAAAGTGCAATGTAGTTAAGATTTAGTTGAAAGCTAAAGTAAACATAAAAGTTTTCAGTCTTGTTTTAAAAGTGGTCAAAGTTGAGGCAAGTCTTAAATCTTCAGGAAGTTTATTCCAGCTATTTGTTGCATAGTAACTAAATCCTGCTTTCCCATGTTTTGTATTTACTCTGGGAATCACTAACAGATTGGTTTCAGAAGATCTTAGCGGTCTAGAAGGCTTATATAGTGGAAGCATGTCAGTGATATACTTTGGTCCTAAACCATGTAGTGATTTATAGGTGAGCAGCAGGATTTTGAAATCAATTCTCTGACATACAGAGAGCCAATGTAAGGATTTAAGAATTGGTGTAATGTGTTCAAATTTTTTGGTCTTTGTTAGAACTCTAGCAACAGCGTTCTGAACAAGCTGTAGCTGCCTGACAGTTTTTTTCGGAAGACCTGCAAGGAGACCGTTACAATAATCTAGCCTACTAGTAATAAAGGCATGTACAAGTTTTTCTAAGTTTTTCCTAACACACAGCTAATTAATATCAACATGACTACCAAGAAACAGGAGGGCTGTGTATCTACAAATGGTCGGCCTCCCTGGATTTCTCCTGGCGCAAAGCCAAAGAGTAAATAATTTCCCTGGGGAATGGGAGGACGAGTAACGGGCGGAGCACAGCGCCCTGAGATTTGTGATGCGACCGGCTGGCCTGCACTATCATCCAGGCAGAGGGCCTCTTCAACCCCTGTACTCAGTCGGACACAGTCGTGGACAGCTGCGAAGGGGAGAATTAGCAACAAACCTCCCCAATAACTGAGTGTGCAACTGGAGAACAAATTTACTCCACGGCTGCAGGACCCAGGATCTCCGTCTGATGACCTGGGCAACGTCTCATCGTCACACAGCAGGGCAGGACTAAGAGTAATTCAAAGAGTAAAAGACCGCAGGGAAACCTAACGACTGGGCCCCAAACTCTGATTGTGGGTGACTCTGTTGTAAGAGATGTAAAAGGCATTTTCAGTACAAATACTGTGCTTTCCCAAGGATATGGTCTCTGACTTGGCAGAAAGAATCCTGCATATTATGGCAGAGCACCCAACTGTGAAAAGCATCATACTGCACATAGGGGCAAATGATGATGTAAATCATGGCTGAAGTGCTGAAACAGGACATTATTGACCTGTTGAACACAGTCATCTCTCTGAATGCTGAGGTGTTAATGGCGCTCCATAAACACCTCCAGTTCTTACGTGGAGCTTGGAGAAGCAGAAATCAATCAGAAGCAGGGACAAGAGATTATTGGCTGAAACTTGTGGGAAAGAAGGTGAGTCAGAGGGAAAAAGCAGTTTTAAACTGAGGAATTTAATTTTTAAATTAGCGAATTAGGCAATTTATCAGTCAATATAAGCAAGGTTGCTCTAGGGGAGCGGCCAGTGGGGGAGTGTCCTTGAGAGGGAAGTGAGAATCTTTGGCTCAAGAGTCTTGAGAGAAAAGTGAGAATCTTTGGCTCAAGAGTCTTCGGCGAGGAGGCTGAGGGGAGGAGACTACGCAAACAGCTGAAGAGGACGGGACGCCGTGAATACACGAGGATAAGATGAGTCAGTGTGATGCTTGCAGGATGTGGGAGGCCAGGGACACCGATGGAGCCTCTGGCTGCTACAACTGTGGGAAGTGCGTCCAGGTTCAGCTCCTGAAGGACCACGTTGGGGCACTGGAGAAGCAGCTGGATGACCTCAGGGCCATCCAGGATAAGAAGAGTTTCCTGGACAGGACCTAGTGAGGTTGTCACACCAAGGATACAGGAAGAACGAAGGTGTGTGACTGAGAGAAAGGGTAGTAACTGTGGAGTGCAGGCAACCCAGGTGGCTGTGCCTAATAAAACAGGTAGGCCCTCATGGGAGCTGTCGGGGGAGATGATGTTTCCAGTCCGAGCGGTGGACACATCGGTGGCTCCAATCCGAGAGATGGGACTCGACTGGTGAGACCGACGTCGGGCAGAGCTATAATGGTGGGTGACTCCATTGTCTGAGGTGCGGACTGGAGATTCTGTGGGAGCAGGCGAGACTCGAGGATGGTCTGTTGCCTTCCTGGTGCCAGGGTTCATGATGTCACAAACCGAATTCAGAACATCCTCGAGAGGGAAGGTGAACAGCCGGCAGTAGTTGTGCATCTAGGCACAAACGACATCGGGAAGAGGAAGGAGGTTCTGCAACGTGAGCTCACAGTAGGAAGAAGACTGAAAAGCAGGACTTCTAGGGTGGTTATCTCTGGATTGCTTCTAGTACCTCATGATAGTGAGGACAGGAACAGGGTGATATGGGTTCTTAATGTGTGGCTGAGGGGTTGTTGCACGGAGCAAGGATTTAGATTCATAAACCACTGGGATCTCTTCTGGGGTAGGGGTGACCTGTACAAAAGGGACAGGTTGCACCTTAACTGGAGGGGGACCGACGTTCTGGCAGGCAGGTTTGCTAGGGCTACACGTGTGGGTTTAAACTAAATAGTGGGGGGGAGGGATTGACAAATTGGGAGTATAAAGATGGAGTTAAAGGGAAAGTTACAGGAAAAGTTACAAAAGACACCCAAAATAATGGGAAGGAAAGTTCGAGTAGGGATAAGAGAGTAAGGTCAGGGCCAATTGTGAGCGGTGTGAGAGGGAGGTGAATTGGTCAAAGTATTGTGTATGAATGCACAAAGTATAATAACTAAAGTGGACGAGTTTGAGGCTCAGTTAGAAATTGGCAAGTATGATGTTGTGGGAATTACAGAGACATGGCTGCAAGAGGGCCAGGGCTCGGAACTGAATATTCAAAGGTATACCTCCTATCGAAAAGACAAACAGGTGGGCAGAGGGGGTGGGGTAGCTCTGTTGGTGAGGAATGAAATTCAGTCCCTTGCAAGGGGTGACATTGAAACAGGAGGTGTGGAGTCAGTATGGATAGAACTAAGGAATTGTAAGGGTAAAAAGACCCTAATGGGACTTATCTACCCCCAAACAGTAGCCTGGATATGAGGTGCAAGTTGAATCAGGAGTTAAAATTGGCATGAGGTAAAGGTAATGCGACAATTGTTATGGGAGATTTCAACATGGAGGTAGACTAGAAAAATCAGGTTGGGACTGGACCCAGTGGCGTAGCGTGAGGGGGCCAGAAGGGCGGTTGCCCTGGGCGCTAAATTTTTAGGGGCGCAAAAAAATTGTTGGATAATTTTCTTTTATAAAATGGCAAAACATTTTGTTCTAAAGGCACGCTGCACCTCTTCGGCAGCCTTCCCCTGAATTATTGTAATAAAATGTAAATGTAAATGTACATGCAGCTAGTGTTGGAACAAAATCTGTGACTTTTTTTGGCACTGTGCAAAAAGTGTACACATTTTTCTCAAGCTCTACACACAGGTGGGATGTTCTTAAAGAACATGTGCCAGTTAATGTGAAGCGATCCTGTGACACAAGATGGAGTTCAAAGCATGAAGCTGTACACGTTCTTGCTGAGTACACTGAAAAAATAATAGAAGCTTTGGAAGTCTTGAGGGATGGATTAGAAGAAACCTCAGAAACCAAAGGAGATGCAGGCAGTTTGTTAGTTTGCATTATGTCCTATCCTTTCTTTGCATTCCTTTATTTTTGGAGCCCAGTGCTTACTGAAGTGAATGACACTCAGATATACCTACAACAAAGAGGACTTGGACTTGATCAATGTGTTCAAAAGCTAAAAGCATTGACTCTATTTTGTGAGGGAAAGCGTGATTCTCTAGTCACAGAGGCATCTGAGAGAACTATGCAGATATGCAATATATATGATATTTCTACAGAAAGAAGAATTGGAAGACGAAAGAAGATGTCAGGTGAAAAAAGTAGTGATTCTGGCTTAAGTTTAATTCAGCAAACACGTCGGGAGCAACTTGAGGCAGTAGATAAGCTAACAGCTGAAATTACAAAACGTACAGTACAGGTGAATACACTTCATGAGCTATTTGCTTTTTTTCTGCAAATTCAAACATTGTTAGATGCAAGAAAAGATGACTTAATTGTTCGACACATTCAGCATTTATGTGTGAAATCTTCTGACTTGAATGTTACAGCTATGACTGCTGAAGTACATATTGCTTTATTTAAAGAAGTTCATCCAGAAGAGAGCATTTCTACATGGACAGCTTTAGATTTGCTTTGCTGGATAATTAAGTGGAAGCTGCAAGAAAGTTTAACTAACATTGTTGTGGCACTGAGAATTTTTTAAACAATTACTGTGTCCAATGCTAGTTGTGAAAGGGGTTTCTCCAAATTAAAGTTAATAAAGACATATCAGCGATCAACAATGAGCCAGGAAAGATTAAGTAACCTTGCAATTTTGTCTATTGAGAGATATTTTCATGTAAATTTTGATAGTGTCATTGAAAAATTTGCAAGAATAAAATCCAGAAGATTTTAAATAAATGCAATATACTGACAATGTCTAACATTTAATGTGTTCTGTTTCCCTATTATTCGAACACTTTGTAATACTTTTATTGGAACCTGTAAAATGTTGTTACAATTTTGAAATAAATATTAATAGAAACATAGAAAATAGGTGCAGGAGTAGGCCATTCGGCCCTTCGAGCCTGCACCGCCATTCAATATGATCATGGCTGATCATCCAACTCAGTATCCTGTACCTGCCTTCTCTCCCTACCCCCTGATCCCTTTAGCCACAAGGGCCACATCTAACTCCCTCTTAAAAACAGCCAATGGACTGGCCTCAACTACCTTCTGCGGGAGAGAATTCCAGAGATTCACCACTCTCTGTGTGAAAAAAGTTTTCCTCATCTCGGTCCTAAAAGATTTCCCCCTTATCCTTAAACTGTGACCCCTTGTTAAGATTATTAAGGGATTGGACACGCTAGAGGCAGGAAACAAACACTTTGTCCCTCTTGATAAAGGTAAGCACAAATATAAACTCCTATCAATCATAGTGTTTGTATTAGGTCAAAATAAACTACTAAAAATATGGGTTGGACACACCTGGATATTTACGGTTATAATACAAAATATTCAAATAACAAAATATCCCTATATGCCGATGATGTACTACTGTACATCACAAAACCACAAATTAGTATACCGAATATATTAAATTTAATTGAGGACTTTGGATCCTTTTCAGGATATAGAATAAATTGGAACAAAAGTGAAATTATGTCGATAAAACCAAAAGACTCAACACATCTCAGGAAATTCCCCTTTAAAATAGCTACAGAAAAATTCAAATATTTGGGAATTGAAATTACTAGAAATTACCAGGATATGTTTAAAGCCAATTATAATCCCCTACTTAAGAAATTAAATAATTTGATTAAATTCTGGAAAACACTTCCGATGTCCTTAATAGGCAGAATAAACGCTATAAAAATGATTTTCTTACCACAAATTCTATACCTATTTCAATCAATACCTATATATCTCCCAAAAAAGTTTTTCAAAAAATTGGACTCAGACATTACAAATTTCATATGGGATTATAAACCCCATAGAATACAAAGAACACACCTTAATAAACGAAAAGAGTGGGGGGGTCTAGCGCTCCCTAACTTTATGTATTATAATTGGGCAGTAAATATTAAAAATATGATTCACCTGCTGGACAATTCTGCCCAGCAGGCGGACTGGATTGTAATGGAAAAAGGGGATTGCTCCCCGAGTAATATAGGAGCGATTATCCTCTCACCAATAAATCTGAATAATAAAAATTATAATAAAAACCCAATTATACATAGCACAATTAGAACATGGAAACAAATAAAACAGAATCTAAAATTAAGAAACCTATCTCTCTCAATACCAATAGCCAATAACCCATCGTTTAAACCATCAATCATAGACAAATCATTTATACAATGGGAAAGAATGGGAATCAAAACGCTCGAAGATCTGTATGAAGTGGGAAAATTACTATCATTTCAACAACTACAACTGAAATATAATTTGAAAAATAACCAATATTTTAAATATCTTCAAATTTGTGATTATTTGAAAAAATACACAAAAGACTATCATAATATGCCTTCCGACTTACTGGATGAAACAATGAAGACAAAGGCAGAATCAGCTAACTTAATATCGTACTTATATAATATCATTTTAAACATAGAAATACCCACAACAGATGGAATTAGAAGAGACTGGGAACAAGAATTAGCTATAAAAATTTCAA
The DNA here is from genome assembly GCF_010909765.2 of Amblyraja radiata. Taxonomy (NCBI): domain Eukaryota; kingdom Metazoa; phylum Chordata; class Chondrichthyes; order Rajiformes; family Rajidae; genus Amblyraja; species Amblyraja radiata. The sequence continues at coordinate 2,604,631 of NC_046004.1, read as the reverse complement.
AAGAGAGCTGGGATAAACATTTACTACAGGTGCATAAATGCTCGATCAATGTACGACATACGCTTATCCAATTCAAAACATTACATAGACTATACTATTCAAAAACTAAATTAAATAAAATCTTTCCTAATGTTTCACCAATCTGTGATAAATGTCTGTGTCAAGAAGCTACCATAGCGCACTCTTTTGTTTTTTGTACAAAAATCCAAAAATTCTGGCATGGAATATTTGATATTTTTTCAAAATTAATTAAAATAAAACTGGTACCAAAACCAGAATGGATCATTTTTGGGATATCGGAAGGTATCCCTGAATTAAACGTGTATCAGAAGAATTTACTCAATTACGGGCTAATAATGGGAAAAAAGCTCATACTTAAATTCTGGAAAAATGCGCCCACACCAACAATAAAAATGTGGATATCAAATATGTTTGAAACATTACATCTGGAAGAGATGAGATTCCTCTTAGCAGATAAAGCAAACCAATTCCAAAAGACATGGTCTACGTTTATGGACCTATTACAAGCATGAGGTGCAATAGTAATTTTAAAAATAAATAAATAAATAAATGGTATCAGGACCTGGCATTGGGAGATAAAACAACAAAAACAGACTTGGTTGGTAGTCTTTCTGCGGAGTTTAATGTTATAATAGAGCGATTGTCCTTACCTTTTCTTTCTTTTCTAGGGTCTACTTTCTTACTTTACTTCCTTCTCTAACTTCTTTTCTAAGGGGCTTTCTTTTCCCAACACTCTCCTGCACTTCACAACTCTTGCGCACCTTCTTTACTTTCCTTACTTCTATCTTTTTCTTAAAGCTTTAAAAAAAAAAAAAATGAAGCGGTACAAAAAATGTATTAAGATATATGTGTTGTGTGTTATTGTAATTTACCGTACTTCTAATAAAAAAAAAAAAAAATTAAAAAAAATAAATAAAAATATGGGTTGGGCGGAAAGGAAAAACATTATCACCAATTATATTCGGAGATAATTGTGATTTTTTATGGTTAAAAACTAACAATATTTGACACAGGATTTTCTGACCTTTTTGTGCAATTGAATTGCACACATTTTGGTACCAAAATCAGCACTGTACGGTATCCCACCTTAAAGCTAATTTACAGAGATGTGAATTAAGTCGACAATAATTTTAATTCCCATGTTCAAATTATATTTGCGGATCTACCCCTTCCATCTCATAACAAAAGTGTTTAACTAATTTCAATAAACTTAGTATAAAATATTGGAAATGTATAAAATATACATTTTAATGGGATCATTATATACAGATGTCACATTTCCATTTTGAGATCATGGGGGAGGGGGGGGCAAATATGCGTCAAATCAAGAACCTAAATGTTAAAGGTTTAATGGACACTGTATTGCATAATACATGTTAATCATAACATGAAAAAAATCCATAGTATTATCCTGTATTATTTCATCATAGCAGATGGTCTGAAGCGTACATCGGCATCTGCAACGAAAGATCCAAAAGAAAGAAAACTTTGAACACAAACCCACATTAATCCCCAACCGAATTACATCATATTTCTCAAAAGGTAAATGACATGAACATAACTTGTGGTGTACCTCAAGGGTCTGTGTTAGGTCCAAAGCTTTTCATAATATACATTAACGACAATGCACAGTATCAAATATACTGAAATTGATTATATGAGGACAGCTCAGAGCTGGTCGGGGGGGGCAGAAGAACAACTCCAGGACTGTTTGGAGTCTGTAGACTGGGCAATGTTCAAGGACTCGGCAACGGACTTGAACGAATATGCCACAGTCGTTACAGACTTCATAAAGAAATGTGTGGAGGATTGCATCCCTACAAAAACCTTCCGAGTGTTTCCCAATCAGAAACCTTGGATGAACTTTGAGATCCGCACTCTCCTGAAGTCCAGACACAGGGCATTCACCTCCAATGATACAGTGGCCTACATGAAGACCAGATACGACCTTGGTAAGGCCATCAAAAAGGCCAAAAGGGGCTTCTGCTCCAAACTGGAGGACGAGACAGATGTTCGGCAGCTGTGGCAGGGTCTGAATGCAATCACCTCCTACAAGGCAAAACCAGGAGGCAGCTCGAATGCCGGTGTAACATCACTCCCTGACGAGCTCAATGCGTTTTACGCACGCTTTGACAGGGAGAATACTGATGTGCCTTCCCGATCCCCCATTCGCTGTGATGGCATTTCAGTCTCAGTCACAGAGGCCGATGTCAGGAAATCCTTCAGAGGGGTGAACCTGGACCTGATGGTATACCCGGCCGTGTTCTAAAAACCTGTGCGGACTAACTGGCGGGAGTTTTTACGGACATTTTCAACCTCTCACTTTTGAGGTCTGAGGTCCCCACCTGCTTTAAAAGGGCATCAATTATACCGGTGCCCAAGAAGAGTAAGGTGACATGCCTCAATGACTATCGACCAGTGGCACTAACGCCGGTGGTGATGAAGTGCTTTGAGAGGTTGATCATGGAGCAAATCAACTCCTACATCGACAAAAACCTGGACCCACTGCATTTCGCGTACCGCCACAACAGATCAATGGTGGATGTGATCTCGCTGGCCCTCCACTCCGCACTGGACCACTTGGACAACAAAAACTCATATGTCAGGCTGTTATTCATTGATTACAGCTCGGCATTTAACACAATCATCCCCTCCAAACTGGTTACCAAACTCGCAGAACTGGGTCTCTGCGCATCCCTTTGCAACTGGATCCTCGACTTCCTCGTCCACAGACCACAGTCTGTTCGTATTGGTGGAAATGTGTCAGCCTCAATAACAATCAGCACGGGAGCACCTCAAGGCTGCGTGCTCAGCCCCCTGCTGTACTCACTCTATACCCATGACTGCGTAGCGAACCACAGTGCGAACTCCATCATCAAGTTCGCTGACGACACCACTATTGTGGGGCGTATCACTGATGGGGATGAGTCAGAGTACAGAAGAGAGATCGAGCAACTGTCCATATGGTGCCAGCGCAATAACCTGGCCCTCAAAACCAGCAAAACCAAGGAACTGATTGTGGACTTTGGAAGGAGTAGGAGGGGGACCCACAGCCCCATTTATATCAACGGGTCGATGGTTGAAAGGGTCAAGAACTTCAAATTCCTGGGCGTGCACATCTCTGAAGATCTTTCCTGGTCCGAGAACACTAACGTAATTATCAAAAAAGCTCATCAGCGCCTCTACTTCCTGAGAAGATTACGGAGAGTCGGATTGTCAAGGAAGACTCTCTCTAACATCTACAGGTGCACAGTCGAGAGCATGCTGACCGGTTGCATCGTGGCTTGGTTCGACAATTTGAGCGCCCTGGAGAGGAAAAGACGACAAAAAGTAGTAAACACTGCCCAATCCATCATCGGCTCTGACCTTCCTTCCATCGAGGGGATTTATCGCAGTCGCTGCCTCAAAAAGGCTGGCAGTATCATCAAAGACCCACACCATCCTGGCCACACACTCATCTCCCTGCTACCTTCAGGTAGAAGGTACAGGAGCCTGAAGACTGCAACAACCAGGTTCAGGAATACCTACTTCCCCTCAGCCATCAGGCTATTAAACCTGGCTCGGACAAAACTCTGATTATTAGCAAACACTTTCTGTTATTTGCACTACCAGTTTATTTATTCATGTGTATATATATTTATATCATGGTATATGGACACATTTATCTGTTTTGTAGTAAATGCCTACTATTTTCTGTGTGCTTAAGCAAAGCAAGAATTTCATTGTCCTATACAGGGGCACATGACAATAAACTCACTTGAACTTGAACTTGAACTATTTGCCGATGATACGAATATTTTTTGTTCCGGTGACAATTTGAAGCAGCTTTTGGAGGTCATCAAAGAATACATTAAAACAGTGGTTTGATGTCAACAAATTGTGTCTAAATTTAAGCAAAATGAAGATTATGCTATTTGGAAAACATAAAACAAACCCTCAAGTACAATTGAAAATAGATAACATAAGTATAGAAAGAGTATATGAAAATACTTGGTGTGATCTTAGACTACAAAATCTGCTGGAAACCACATATAAACCATGTCAAAGCAAAACTGGCAAAGTGATATGGGGTAGCACGTACAAAAACAACCTACAGCCGTTATGCACATTACAAATTTATTTGAGTTAGCAGATGTGCTAACAGAAATCTTTAACTTCTCCCTTAGTCAAGCCATTGTCCCCACATGCCTCAAAACTTCCACAATAATCCCCATAGCGAAGAAACCAGTGGTTGCCTGCCTAAATGACTGTCGCCCTGACCCCAATAATAATGAAGTGTTTTGAACGCCTGGTGAAACCCCACATTACTGCCAGCCTCCCCTCATCGTTAGACCCTCTCCAGTTTGCCTATCGGCCCAACCGTTCTACAGAGGATGCCATCTCTACCACGCTGCACACAGTACTCACGCATCTGGAAAATAAAAACACATACGCCAGAATCCTGTACATTGTCTTCAGCTCAGCGTTTAACACCATCATCCCACAGAGACTTGTGGAGAAACTAACCCTGCTGGGCCTCAACACCACCCTGTGTCACTGGGTCTTGGACTTTCTGACAGAGAGACCGCAGTCAGTCCGTGTTGGCAAGAACACTTCAGGCTCGATCACACTGAGCACCGGTTCCCCTCAAGGCTGTGTGCTCAGTCCGCTGTTGTTCACATTGCTCACACATGACTGTGCTGCCAGATTAAGGGACAATAAGATCATAAAATTCGCGGATGACACAACAGTGGTGGGACTCATCAGCGGAGATGACGAATCAATGTACTGGGAGGAAGTAAAACAACTAGTGGACTGGTGCGGCAAAAATATTCTAGAATTAAATGTCGACAAAACAAAGGAGATGGTTGTCGACTTATGGAGGGCGCAGCCAAAGCATACACCCCTCATCAGTGGCACCACAGTGGAGGGAGTGGAGAGCATAAAGTTCCTCGGTGTGCAAATTACAGACAGCCTCACCTGGTCCAGGAACACCACTGGGACCGTCAAACGGGCCCATCAGCGACTGCACTTCCTGAGGAAACTAAAACAGGCCTCACTCCCCACCAACATCCTCAGGACTTTCTACAGGGGTATGGTGGAGTCTGTACTCACGTACTGCATAAATACGTGGTACTCCACCTGCAACTGCTCAAACAGGAAGGCTCTGCAGAGGGTAGTGAGGGGAGCAGAGAGGATCATTGGCGTCTCCCTACCCTCGGTACAAGAACTGTTCCAGAGCCGCTGTCTGAAAAAAGCTCAGAGAATTGCTAAGGACAAACTGCACCCCCTCCACATACACCTGGATCTCCTGCCATCAGGCAAGAGATATCGCAGCATCAAAGCCCGGACTACAAGACTGCTAAACAACTTCCTGCCACAGGCTGTGAGGCTGCTAATCAGTCACTCTGTACTCACAGTCACCTGATTCTGAGGCTTGGCACAGGCACTTTAATAACTGGCACTGGCCACTTTAATAACTGGCACTGGCCACTCAAATCAGCTGCCCCGGACATTTTTATGATTGGTTTTACTGTATTTTAACGTTGTTGTTTTACCTGCTTTTAACTATTTATACTGTTCCATCAGGGACTGGTTTGTTTTTAGTGTTATTATGTGTGAAATGTTTTAAATTTCATGTGCGATGCTCCAGTGTTCCTTGGGAAACGTCTTTTAATTTTGCACTGAACAACTGTTGCTTGCAAGATGACAATAAAGGTTGGTTGATTGATTGATTGATTGATTGATTGATTGAAACGGTTGACTCTGATGAAGAAATTCTAAAGCAGACTCATTCATCCTCACCTACTTGTCTGTCATCTCCAGCCACCTCAAGTGCCATGCCTCCCTCATCAGCCAATATGCCATCTGGACCCACAACTACCACATCTCCTTTGTCTGGATCAACAGGTAGCCAGCCAGTACCACCCAAGGGTAGAAATCCCGGGGGGACGTTTCCCGATGCGGGGGCCGATTCCCCCCATGTTTTGTGAAACGTGTATTTTGCAATCAGTTCCCATCCGACCCTGTGCTGCGGAGTTGCGGCCGCATCAGAGACGGAAACCGCTGTCAAAACATGGAGGGGTCCGGGGGACACAATTTCTTGGCGGCCGCGCGCACACGCACACACGCGCTCGATGCTTCTGAGGCTCAATCAAGCGCTAAATGCAGCTTAACTCTGCCTGTCTCACCGGGTTAACCACAGCCCTGTCTGGACTGACGAGATACCAGCGCTGCTTCTCCACGCTGGCAATATTTCCCGCAAATCCAGGAAGGGTTGTAAGCTCACCTGGCAGGACAGGCAGAGTTAGCTGGGTTTAGCGCTGTTTCTCTGCGCTGGCCCGTCTGACTGCCGACCAAAGATATAGCGGAGGATCTTTGCTGCCGACCTCTCTGGCCACCCACGGGTGGGGACAGGACAGCGCCGGATAGCCGGCTGGGATCATCCTGGCTGCGGATGAAGCGCAGGTCTGTGCCACATCTCCCTCCTCCAAACACCGCATTCTATTCTCAGAACAACCCCCCAAACCTCTCCCTCCTCCAATCATCGCGCTGAATCATGTCCCACCCCCATTGCCTGCTGACCGACGTCTCTATCCTCCAATCGGCGCCCTCGATCATCAGTCCCACCCCCACTGTCTCGCGAAAAGCGGAGATTTCACAGGATTTTTAAATCCGGATTACAAAAACTTGGGGGGGGGGGTGGGGGGGATATCCCCCACCTCTCTAAACATGGAGGGGACATGTCCCCTCTGTCCCCCCCCCGGGTTTTCCGCCCCTGGGACGCATGCATGGTCAGCTAGCTCAGACTCTGAAAAGAATTAGACTCCGAAAAGACTCTTAAAATGTCATCCTTTGTTAATGATAAACGCTCATCCATTCTATATTTATGACAAACGACCACCCCCCCCCCCATTGTTAAATGTATGTCTTTGAGTCAGTTTTTATTTATTTTTTTAGCTGTGTATATGTGGGGGGTGGTGGGGGGGGCTGTGGGGGAAACCGTTAATCTCTTTCCTGTGCGGGGACCCGACTATTCCCTGTCGGGTCTCGGATGTCGTTGGGCCTAACATCGTGGAGCCTGCGGCGACCTCCGGCCGGGACTAACCTGAGGGCTCCAGTTGCAGAGCCTGCTGAACTGACATCGCAGAGCTGGCCAACTTCGGAGCGGGTAGAGCTGTGGTGGCATGCGGCTGCGACCCGACTTTTGGAGTTCGGAGGCACCGGCCGCAGACCCGATGGACGGGAACATCGGGAGCTCGCAGGTCCCTGGTGGGAGACCGCTTTTCCGAGCTCCGCAACGGCGACTTCTCCCGCTGGAATCGCGGGTTTAAGGACATGGAGCTGGGGCCTAACATCGCCCGGCGTTGCTTAAACGGCCTCAAGACTTACCATCGCCCGCCGGGGGCTTTAACATCGGAGCCTCAGTTCGCCTCGACACTGCAGTTGGACTGCTGGACCGCGGGAGAAGGAATAAAGGGAAGAGATAAAGACTTTGCCTTCCATCACAATGAGGAGATGTTGGAGACTCACTGTGATGGATGTTTATGTAAACTGTGTTAAGTGTGGGTCTTGGATTGTGTTTGTAATGTAAAAAACTAGAAATGGAATTTCGTTCAAACCTAGGTTTGAATGACAATAAATAGCATTCCATTCTATTCTATTCTATTTTACTTCGGAGTCACGTGAGTGACTACGTGAAGAACCCCGCTTACGACGCATGCGTGTCATATCGCATACACGCATTGAACGAGTCGCACCTGGGGAGGACGTCCCCTTGAACGGGAGAACTGAAAAAGCCGACGGACGGCAGGTAAGTGACTCTGCATTTCACCCTGTGTAGGAAATGGACAGAGCAACGCGTAGAAAGGCTGTAAAGAAGCTGCAGGACGTCAGTGGCGAAGGTGCCGGGGACCTGCAGCAGCAGCCGCTTGCACAGGCAACTTGTATGGAGACATCAGCTGTGCCGGATTTAAACCCCGCGCCGGGAAAATCAAATCCTAGACCGGCCGGGAAGGCAAAGCGCAAAGTACATCATTGCGAAATTGATGTGCAGAAACAGCCTCCGGATAATACTTACCGATACCAGAGTAAGGATGAGCAGCTGCAGGATATAGCGCAGCCAGCAGCGGCCACTTTCGCGGAGCTGGGAAACCGGTACGAGTGGCTGCAGCATGTTCGGCCGTCTGCGACAGTTGCCAGGGAGTACCGGGACTACGAGCAATGGCATAATTATATGGGGCGGCCGGGAGCGACCAGTGCCCGGAGGCATGGGGACCGGCTGCGGCAAAAACCGCATGCGACTAGTGCCCGAGAGCACGAAGGTCGGCAGGAGCGGTTGGATAAATTTAAACACCCGCGATCGACTAGTGCCCGAGAGCACGTAAGTCGGCTGGAGCGGTTGTTGGAGGAACTTCTCCAGAGTGGCAGGCTCCAGGATATGGACGATAGCCACAGTGGCAAAGGTGTAAGTCCCTCAGCAGATTACCATAAAGGGCTGCTTGACATTTCATCCTCCTCGGAAGAGGGTGTTGAAGGGCTGCCTGTGTCAGATTCTGAACTAGAGATGGACCCACATTCCCATATGGAGGACGAAGAAACCAAGTTGCTGGACATGGTAGGGCAATACTTTCAGCAAGAACAGACTGGCAAAGATCTAGAGGCCAGGATGGCTGCCAGCATTGAGTACATGTCTACACATCACCTGCAAGCCAATACCTTTGCTGAGGTGTTGGCAAGACATTTACCTCCGGGAAATTGTGGGGCTCTGAATGTGGCCAGTGTTAACCAAAGTATTTGGAGACACGTTGGTCAGGCAATCAGGAGTCAGGATATAAAAATTCAAAACGCTCTGAAAGGTCTCTCGGCGGGCATAACAGCCTTGGGCCGTACGCTAGAGAACGTAGACATGGCGAATGACCATAAAGATGCTTTAGCGCTTTTTTGCAACGTTCAATTTGAACTTAATAATATAAGGAAGGGGGCTATTCAGCCAGCTCTGGATCCAAAGTTTGCAATCCTGTGCAAGCAAAAAGCTATAAAACCCCAAACCCTGTTGTTTGGGGATGACCTGTCGAAACAGGTCAAAGATTTGGAAGAGGAGGCCAAGACTTTGGGCCTAATCAGAGCGGCCAAAGGATATTTTGGCAAACGATATCAACCTTATGGGCCTCCTAAAAAAGGTAGTACTTATACTTATAGTACTAGAAATTGGAGAGAGGCCAGAGGTAACCAGCAGCAGCGGCCTTTTTTAGGGGTTGGCCCAGGACGCCCACTGTGGAAGATGCGCAAGCCTCCACTTCAACATCTACCCCACCCTCAACCTCAAGGCCCTCCGCAACCACGATTGAAACCAAGAAAGTAACTAAATTTCCACCGATAACCATGGAGGTAGGTGGGTCTGTGCCTCCAGAATTAATAAGGAGCACGGAAGTTGGAGGGAGGTTGCAATTTCATTTGGAAGCATGGTGTAATATAACTATGGACAGATATATCCTTAGCAGTATTACGGGATATCTGATAGAGTTTATACACATACGAAACCCTCCAGTACAACATACACCGGACAGAATATACATGCTTACCAAATTAGAACAAGCTAGTAATTGAAATGACCAAACATGAACAACAGGAATTTGTCTCAAACATATTTATTAGACATAAGAAAGATGGGGGTTGCCGTATTATTATTGATTTATCAACGCTTAACAATTTTGTACAATATGTTCATTTTTAAATGGATACTTTTAGCACTGCTACAGAGTTATTTTTAGCGGGCTACTTTATGGCAAGTATTGATCTTCAAGATGCTTACTATACGATACCCATCAGAGGTGAACACAGGCGGTTTTTGAAATTTAACTGGATGGGACAGCATTGACAATACAAGGCGCTACCAAACGGCCTAACATCAGCCCCTAGATTATTTACAAAAATTCTGAAACCAGCTTTGGCATTGCTTTGACAACAAAACTATAGAGTAATGGCATATTTGGATGATATCTTTATTGTGGGGAAAACTTATGAATTAGCTGGTCAGGCAGTGGTTGCCACAAAACACCTGTTGGAACATCTGGGATTCATTATCCATCCAATTAAGTCAAAATTAACACCATCTACTAATATTGATTACTTAGGGTTCACCATTAACACACTTGATATGTTAGTGACTTTACCTATAGGGAAAGCTACGGAGTTACAAAAGGATTGCACAGAGCTTATTAATACCTTTAAACCATCCATCAGACGGGTAGCCAGGATTATTGGGAAAATTGTAGCCACGTTTCCTGCCATTCAATTTGGACGATTACATTACCAAAATTTACAGAGAGAAAAAATTAGATCACTCAAAAATAATAGAGGCCATTTTGAAAGGCCAATGGAGCTAACAATTGAAGCCATAAAAGAACTACAATGGTGGGAACACAATGTTAAGTATAGCTCCAACCCAATAGTTTTTCCCAACCCATCTATGGTATTGCAAACAGATGCCAGTGCAATTGGTTGGGGTGCAACGGATACCATCTCGAGCTGTGGAGGGAGATGGAATATACAATAAACTAACCTACTTAACACTAAGGGTATAAATTACTTAGAAATGTTGAGTGCGGTTTATGGTCTAAAATCTTATTGCTCGGGAATGAAACACCAGCATGTTAGATTGCAGATAGATAATACCACGGTGGTGGCATATATAAATCATATGGGTGGAAATATATCAACATCCTGTGATGAGTTAGCAAACTCTATTTGGCAATGGTGCATCCAAAGGAATATTTGGTTATCAGCTACGTATCTACCAGGGATACTTAATTCAGTGGCAGACGCCAGGTCACGAAAATTTAATGAAAATACGGAGTGGATGTTAGATAGAACGATATTTGCTAAAATCACAGCAAAGTATGGAATGCCGGATATTGATCTTTTTGCATCCAGGTTAAATCATCAATTACCAAGGTATGTATCATGGGAACCAGATCCTGGGGCAGAAGCTACAGATGCATTCTCACTGCACTGGGGGAAATGGTTCATTTATGCATTTCCTCCTTTCTGCCTCATCAATCGGGTACTACGGAAAATTCAACAAGATTCGGCATCTGGGATTCTCATAGTACCTGATTGGCCTACCCAACCATGGTTCTCGGTGCTACAGGATTTGGTGCTAACACCATGTAGTATTTTAAGACATAGTCCTCAGTTGCTTGTGCATCCGGTGACTCAGGATAGCCATCCTTGCCATAATTATCTGAATTTATTGGTTTGTAGACTCTGAAAGACCCGCTTCGGGACATGGGTCTATCTGATAGAACTGTGGACATGATCACAGCAGCACAGAGAACTTCGACTCAAAAACAGTATTTATGTCATATTAAGAAATGGACTAAGTACTGCCAGAATAACAATCTGGACCACAGGAAGATGGATGTTCCAGCTATGCTAGAATTTCTCACCAGCCTGCACTATGAAGGACTCAGTTACAGCACGGTGAATAGTGCTAGAAGTGCATTGTCGACTTATCTATGGCAAGGCACAGAAAGACAGGCTGTGGGCTCACATCCTCTAGTAGTAAAACTGTTACGAGGCATCTTTAACACCAACCCACCAAGGTCTAGATACAGCCAAATCTGGGATGTGAGTGTGGTCCTAACCATGCTAAGGAATTGGTCGCCGGCTACAGCTTTAACTCTGAAAAAACTCATTATGAAAATGGTAATGCTAATGGCGCTGGTCACAGCGCAAAGGGTCCAGTCATTGCAGAAATTAAGATTGGATAGCTGGACTGTGGCGACAGGAACTTTGATATTTGTGATCCAGGACCTTATTAAGCAAAATAGACCAGGATCAGCGGGTCAGGTCATAGAATTCATAGCCTATCCGGAGGACGAACGCCTCTGTGTAGTGAAACACATTATGTTATATATTGACAAAACAAAGGCTATCAGAGGCAATGAACAGGCTCTTTTGATCAGCCATAAGAAGCCGTACCATAGAGTCTCGACCCAGACCATTTCGCGGTGGCTGAGATATGGCTTAATAAAGGCGGGAGTGGACACTAATGTATTCAAATCTCACTCCACCAGGGCTGCAGCTACAGCGGCAGCTAATCGCCTTGAGGTATCGATGGACCAAATCCTCAGGACTGCAGGATGGTCATCAGAGAAAACGTTTCAGAGATTTTACAACAAACCAGTTAAGAATGAAGGAACGTTTTCGGGGAAAATTTTAAGTTCTATATAATTTATACCTGAAGCTTACAAGGTTTATGATTTGATTTAATAAATATTATTTATCATTTACGTATAAATATTGGTATGAATGTATTTCTTGAATATCAGTAACAATTTCTCCCAAACTACCAAGGCATGAGGTCACAGAGCTTTGAAATCTTCACATAGTCACTCACGTGACTCCGAAGTAAAATAGTAAGATTAAACGAGAACTTACCAGTTTGAAGTTTGATCTTTATTTTATGAGGAGGTACGTTGAGGGAATACGTGCCCTCCGCTCCCACCCTCATATCGTCATATCTTAAACTGGTATCTCTTTAATAATCTTACTATCTTAGGTCATTATAGTGTATCTGTGACCTCACACCGCTGCTTTGAAGGATGACACGCATGCGTCGTAAGCGGGGTTCTTCACGTATTCCCTCAACGTCCCTCCTCATAAAATAAAGATCAAACTTCAAACTGGTAAGTTCTCATTTAATCTTACTATTCTATTCTATTCTATCCTATGAGGGAATTAGATGGGGTGGAGGCACAGAGTCTTTGTACCCAGAAATTTTAGGGGAATCAGGAATTATGTTTAAGTTAAGAGGAGAAAGATTTAACAGAAATCCGAGGGGTAACTTTTCACATCGAAGGTGGTGGATGTATGAAACAAACTACTAGAGGAGGTAGAAGGTACACAAAATTGCTGGAGAAACTCAGCGGGTGCAGCAGCATCTATGGAGCGAAGGAAATAGGCGACGTTTCGGGCCGAAACCCTTCTTCAGACTGAAGAAGGGTTTCGGCCCGAAACGTCGCCTATTTCCTTCGCTCCATAGATGCTGCTGCACCCGCTGAGTTTCTCCAGCAATTTTGTGTACCTTCGATCTTCCAGCATCTGCAGTTCCTTTTTGAATACTAGAGGAGGTAGATTAGGTCAGGTATATTGAAAAGCCGTTTGGACAGGTTCGTGGATGGGAAAGGATAGAGGGACGTGGGCCAAACGCGGACTGGTGGGATTTGTGATGATGGGGCATCTTGGTGGGCATGGGCAAGTTGGGCCGAAAGGCCTGTTTCCGTGCAGTGTGACTCTACGACTCTGTGAGGAAAGGACAGGGCCGGCGCTAACGAGGCCTCGGGTGTAACTCACTTGCTCCTGTTGGGCAGTGGAACCCGCCGCCCGCACCTCCGTTCACAGCCCGGGATCAGGATGGGCCCAGACCTCCCTCCGGCTTCATTCTAATCCCCGTCACTGCACCTGCCTCTCATGCACCAGTCTTCAGCTCACACCTACCCTCGTCGACAATGGGTCTACGTAGGCACCATTTGCCATTTGCCCTCTTCCCTTCAGGCAAATGATGTAGAAGTGTGAAAACGCACTCCCCCAGATTCAAAAGGTATATAAATATGCTGGAGAAACTCAGGGGATGCGGCAGCATCAATGGAGCGAAGGAATAGGTAACGTTTCGGGTCGAGACCCTTCTTCAGACAGTTTCTTCCTAGCGATTATTAGGCAACTGAATCATCATATACAACTAGAGAGCAGAGCTGAACAACTATCTTCCTCATTGGTGACCCTCGGTCGATCCTTGACCGGATTTTACTGGTTGCCTTGCAATAAATGGTAGCCACTTTCCACTGTAAATGGCTCGATTGTAATCGTGTATTGTCTTTCCGCTGACTGGATAACACACAACCAATAGATTTTCACTGGACCTCGGTACACGTGACAATAAATCAGACAGAACTAAAGTTGCGGCCAGCTCTGATTGATCTTGGACTTTCCTCGTCTCCAGCTCTTCACCCCCACCACACTCACCTCAATAGTCTGAAGAAGGGTCCCGACCTGAAACGTAACCCATCCCTTTCCCCCAGAGATGTTGCCTGACCCGCTGGGTTACTCCAGCATTTGTGTCTATGTTTGGTATCAACTCGCATTTGCAGTTCTTTGTTTCATCACCAAGTCTCAGAGCTTCTTATGTCAGGGCAGAGGGCGGCAATCAAAGTCCGACCTCGAGGATTAGGGAGAAGGAGGGAAGCAACAGGGGCAGATGATCAAGGTTGTAAAAATGCCATGGTATTGGACCTTTCAAATGAAATGCACTTGCAGTATCATTTACTCCATTCATTTTACTAGATGAATTCAATGGAGATATTCAATGCACAACATGTAACATGCACAGGAATCGCATCCAAAATGGTTTTCTTCTGAATGGTGCCTTGGTGCTTCTAATACTGTAAGTTGGAAATAATACCCAAAATGATAGGACTGTACAGCTTGCTTTTAAACTCAGATTTTGAATATCACAACATTTCCTACATTGCAAAATTGTGGCTGCATTTCAAAATTATTTTGTCAGTAAAGCACTTTTGAGTCTCCTATATGAGATGTGAGGATATTGTATGAATGCAAGGAGGTTCTTCGTTGCACAAACTCGCGTTTGGAAGAAAAACTCAATTCCCAACGTTGAAAAGTCGTGAGTAGACAAAGTAGGCGAAGGAGTCCGTGGGCTTGGATTGGAAACTGGTCGCCCGCCCTTGCCCAGAAATGGAGACAGAGTAGCTGAGAAATGGAGGGGGACATTTGGAAACCACACAGAGGAAAGAGGGAAATATTTGTGGGGGGTATGAAATCTTAAAGCGATGAACGAGAGTTTGAAGCTCCACCGATACAGACAGAGAGACATATACCATGGAAACAGAACATTCAACACCATCGTTCCATGCCGACCATGATGCCCCATCTAAGCTAGAATTATTTGCAGCGTTTGGCCCATGCCTCCCTCCTAATCTTTCCTGTCTATACACCTGTCCAAATGTTTCTTAACTGCTCTTACATGCCTCAAATACCCGCCATAATGTACCCGAGGAAGCGCCGAGGGTGGGTTGTGGCTAAGACTGGAACAAGGAACGTCCCCCACATTCTACAGAGAGGCAGGCAGATCCTGATCCCTAACGGGTTCCCACTCGGAACCGGGGGTTTGCTTTGGACCCATTCTTTTAAAGATTAATTATCAAGAAAACCAATCTGCTGAGTGAAGCAGATTGGTTTCCACATTTGCTCGGTCCGTGAGGGAATGAAATACAGGATTTGACACAACTGTATAAGCCACTAGTAAGATCCACAGCTGCAGATTAAGGGACAGTTTCTTCCCAGTTGTTATCAGGCAACTGAATCATACTTCCTCAACCAGAGAGCGGTGCTGAACTACTATCTACCTCTTTGGTGACCCTCGGACTGTACTTGAACGGACTTTGCTGGCTTTACCTTGCACTAAACGTTCTACCTCTATCATGTACCTATACACTGGAAATGGCTTGATTTTCTGCTAACTGGATCGCATGCAACAAGAGCTTTTCACTGTGTCTCGGTACACGTGACAATAAACTAAACTGAACAACTGAACTGACTGCATTCATAGTAACTTCCCCCTCACCTCCATCCAGGGGTCACAGCCACCCTTCCAAATGAGAGAGAGGTTCACGGTCACCTCATCTACTGCATCCTATATTCACGGTGACGCATGGTGCACATTCGTGTGAAAGCCCAGAGTCGCTGACCAGAGTGGCTGAACACGTGCACTCGGTCCACTAAGGGCTGCCGGATGCCAACAATGTTAACTCATCTTCCCATTCCCACGTTGAACTTTCTGTCCTGGGCCTTCACCGTTGCCAGAGTGAGGCCATACTCAAACTGGAGGAACAGTGCCTCATATTCCCAACAACATCAATAACAGTATTTTTTATGTGCAGCAGGACTGACAGGGTCAGGGCAAATTTCCACCAGAGACTTGGAATCCTAACTCATGTTCTCTCTCCGCAGATCCTGCCTGATCAACTGCGGATTCATCCCAAGCCCACTTGCCTATCTCAGCTTTGTCCACCCGCACAACAGAGATCCGGGCTCAGGCAAAAAGGGATGAGTCAGAGATTTTGCAACCCACTTTGTTGGGAGTTGGGAATGCTGATTACAAATGTGAAAGATTACGGACATGGCGGATGGAATGGCAACATTCCTTGAATGAGGAGTGAGGATTATTTACTAACATTGTGTGGCCTGCAGTTTAAGGGGGGAAGTTGTGAGGAGTGATATAGATGCAAACTCAGATTAAGGACAAGGAATCATTTCATTACACCGCCTTGGCACATATGACAATTAAAAACTCATGACTATTGCTCTCTCTTGGGCTGAGGGCGGCGCTTAAAGTTTCAGCTGATGGATTGTGTGAAAGAAGGGAAGAAACAGAAGGGAACTGACTGATAATGGGTTAGTCATGAGTTAAAGTGATATTTTGCTAAACCACTGGATTTTTCTGGATTATAACATCTTTGCTCACTCCTGTTTGGCAGAAAAAGTGAAAGTTTGTAGGGTTTACTTTAATCTGTTGTATTTTATCTGTTTTTAAGATGCAAACAGTATCATGTGACAATCCAGTTGAGATTTCACGGGGGCACTGAGGTGTATTGTGGAAGTGGATTGATATGATTGTTTGCTGAAATTTTCAGAAACAGACAGTGTATAGGATAGTATGGAGAACTATAGAAGGGGGGCAGAATAAGAATACGGACCACTCCTTCTGGTACAGCACGAATAACGGCTGCGGAAATCATATAATGTCGACCTTTACGAACGCCATGGGATGACCATGCCTCCATGATGGTCCATTTCCACCAGATGACTGAAGAAATGACATCCTATGTATTAACATTAACCTGTGCTTTGCGAACTTCTCATTCACAGGTCAGGGCTGCATATGGTGAGGCGCCAGCGCTCAAAGTTCCATCTAATATTGAGCCAGGTTGCTATGTCTGCTGCAGTGTGCAATATAATGTGCAATATTTCTACTATCTTTTTATTTATTTTATTCATTGATTTTGCCGGTAATATGAGAGTAAACGGTTGATTGTGCTTTTGTTCTTTTAAATCTTTTTATCCTGTGCCTTTTATTGTATACCACTGAAGGAGATGCACTGAAATGTCATTGTACAGTTGCTGTGCAATGACATTAAAACGTATTCTATTCTATTCTATGTGCTGATCAGGAACTGGAAGTGTAAGCACCTCGACCCACGTGGGGTGGTCCTTTCCAGGCTCTCCTCACCACTCTGACCGCTGCCAAAGTTGAGGGTCGCGCTGCATGGGTTCACCTGAACCACTGCAAATTGATTGGGGAGCCCAATCAAAAGGGGGGAGAAGAGTAATTGTATTTTTAATTTAGAGTTTTTTTTTAGTTTTTATATTTCTGCTTTGCTTGGGGGTTGTTTCTGTATCCTTATAAGTTTAGTTTTGAATCTTAATAAGCTTTGTTTTTGAATCCTTATTTTGCTGTATGGTTAAGAATATGCGACTGATTACTGGACTGACTGACTTGAGTGAGTAGTTTTTAAGCTAATTAAGTAAGAAATTAGCTTTTTGTGAGCCTTTGCATATTCCAGATAAATTAAAATGAGGCGATTCATCCAGCTATGTATCCTGATGCTACAACAGATGGAGGGAAATTAAGGAAAAATTCGACAATGTGTCCTGGGACAACAAAGCAGAATCTTTCACCTCTGCAAAGGAGATGTGGTACAGTGCAATGGCCCGGATGCCTTTGGAATCTGGAACATCACCAAGATTGACTATTGCAAATGTGATACTGCGTCAGCCCGATCGGCAGGTACTTAGATAACCGACACCTGTGGGAATTACCCTGTTGGTTTCGGGGGGGCAAGTTTGACTTTTTCTGCAGACGGAATCCCGTGGAAGACAACTCGGCAAAGGGACATTTGTATGATGGACTATGCTATCGAGAAGCATTAGAGGTATACCCTTGGTTACTGAAGAAAGGACATGAGCAAAAGAGACGGGGAAAACGGGCATTGGAAGAAAAAGACTCCAGCATGTTTATACGAGTCCATAATGAATTATTTGGTAAAGGACAAATTGTGTGTTATCCTCCTATGACATCAGTTAGCAGCCTATTTGCAGTGTCTCCAGGGTGGGGGAGGACTGAACGACTAGTAAAGTGTCAAGGTGAGAAGCCAGTTCCGTTCGGAGCTGTCATCATGTTTTATGATGAGACCTTCGCCCCACCGGCTAACTGTCTGCCACTACCTTGTGACAATGAGTATTCTTACCCGGGTTGTGAGGATAAGACTGACGAGGCTTATGCGGTGTACGGCCAAAGCAACCTCCTGCCATGTAATTTTAGCATGAACACAGACAATAGACAATATGGGATTTGCTTTACCAACCAAGGGTACGGGTGATTAGTTATCAATATCCCATTTAACATCTCATGTTTTGTACAGATCCCACATCAGCCTAGCTGCAATAGTACCTCAGAAGGGATGAAATGTTCTTCTCGCGAGGAAGCATCCCCATCTATGCAGGATTACAGTTGGTTTGTGGTTGGGCAAATGGGACCCATCTTACGATAGGATTCCATCACTTCCCTATTCCTAGTGACGGCCACTGAATCTCGGAAAGCTGGTAGAGATGGGCAAAGGGGGGTTTGGTAATAAACTCATAAAGACACTGTAATAGGTCAATATACACGGAAAAGGGTTACTACTTCTTTTCAATGGCACGGCGACCAATGTCTTAAGACCTCACTTTCCAAGGAACGTAGCCGTTGGTGCCCTTGTCCCTACCACTGTTCCTTGTCCAGCAAGTTGGTCCCGAAAGGAACAAAGAATTCTGCGCAGGGCAATATCCGCCGAATTCTGTGTCAACTGGATGAACCCAGAGACCAGGGGATCCAATAAAGGGCATGCTATTGGATGGGGTATCCTTAGTGCACTGACATTGGGAGGAATAGTAGGGTCTGAGGCAGCTAAGAATCGTAATTATATAGTCTGTGGACTGACTATTTTGGGAAATGCCACTACCGGAGCTCTGGAAGCAATAAAAACCCCAAAATATCAGAAACACATATGTTCTGGTTGCAGAATAGATATGCCTTGGACTATCTGTTGGCCCATGAGGGAAGGACGTGTGCTATTGTGAAAGACAGATGTATGATGGGAATTCAGGACAGAACTAGTAACATCACCAAACATCACAATGATATTATTACCCTATTTGATGGGATGAAAGAGGGTTTTGAATGGGGAGTGGGGTTTTGGGGGATTATATAATTGGATCATTAGTACGGCCATATATGCAGCAATAGTGGTTTTGTGTTTGTTCGTGGGAATTGCTATTGTTAAATGTATTATTGCTAGACTAATGATAGCCTTGGGTAATGTGGAAAATGGTGAGAAGATATCATTGCAACATCTAGAAGAAGGAGAAATTCCAATGTTGAAGGATGAGGATGTTGAAAGGACGATAAATGCGCAGGTTGAAAAATAATTGTTAGAAGATGAATGTATTAGAATGAATAAAATGGAGATACACCAGTGGTATGAAGCCCAGAATAATTGAGCACCCTAAGGGCTAGGGTATGAAGCACAGCAGATGTTTCTAACTGTGCATAGTTCCCTGAAGGTGGAATCTCATGAAGATAGGGTGGTAAAGAAAGCTTTTGGTGTGCTGGCCTTCATAAATCAGAGCATTGAGTATAGAAGTTGGGATGTAATGTTAAAATTGTACAAGGCATTGGTGAGGCCAATTCTGGAGTATGGTGTACAATTTTGGTCACCAAATTATAGGAAAGATGTCAACAAAATAGAGAGAGTACAGAGGAGATTTACTAGAATGTTGCCTGGGTTTCAGCAACTACGTTACAGAGAAAGGTTGAACAAGTTAGGTCTTTATTCTTTGGAGCGCAGAAGGTTAAGGGGGGACTTGATAGAGGTCTTTAAAATGATGAGGGATAGACAGAGTTGACGTGGATAAGCTTTTTCCATTGAGAGTGGGGAAGATACAAACAAGAGGACATGATTTGAGAATGAAGGGACAGAAGGTTAGGGGTAACATGAGGGGGAATTTCTTTACTCAGAGAGTGGTAGCTGTGTGGAATGAGCGTCCAGTGGAAGTGGTGGAGGCAGGTTTGATTTTATCATTTAAAAATAAATTGGATAGGTATATGGACGGGAAAGGAATGGAGGGTTATGGTCTGAGTGCAGGTGGATGGGACTATGGGTGAATAAGTGTTCGGCACGGACTAGAAGGGCCGAGATGGCCTGTTTCAGTGCTGTAATTTTTATATGTAAAGACTGCAGAGAGGATTATCAGAACGGAACTCCCCTCCATGGACACAATCTACACACAGCGCTGTCAAAAAAGAGCAGAGAGAATCATCAGAGATACACTACATCCAGCTCACTCCCTGCTCAAACACAAAAACTGCACATACAACCTCAGGCACAGACAAGTGGACAGCATCGCCACAAACAGAACACGCTTTTTTAAGAGCTTCTTCCCAGCCAGTGGCCAAAACAAAATGAACTGATGTCCTGACCTACCTCATAGCATATCATATTATATCATATTATATTGTCTCCTGGGCCTGTGCAATTTACAATGCAATCGACACTTTTATATAGGGTTTGTGCAATTTACAATGCTCTCACTTTCCCCTTTATATAGGGTTTTAGGCACTTTCTTTTTTATTTCTAGAGAAGTATATGTTTTTATAGATTATGTGGCTTTCTGTGTGTCTTTTTAATTTGACTTGACTCTCTGAACAACCGCACAAGAGTTCCTATGTGTGTAAGCACAAATGGCAAATAAAGTTTTTGACCTTTGACCTTTATATGGTTATAAGACATCCATGAACAATTGGTCCACATAGCATCTGGCTGTGTTGCATCCAAGGATGTAACTGAGGATTACATCACTGCGTGGGAGAAGGGAGATGCAGCTTTTATCACATACTCCAAAGATTATCTCCAGGGAAGTGACGATATGTTCAAGCTGCTAAAGAAGAAGAAAACAAAGACTTTCCCGTCAATGAATAAGTCAACATTCTTAAATCAAAGGAAAGGAAGTGGTGTTAAAGGCTGACAGAAATCTGTTCCACAGACTAGTGATCATCGCTAATGTATGGAAGCACGATATCCGTGACATGCTGACATACAACTTGGGCCCTCTTCCTCTCTCACTTGCACATACAGATGGGTCACTTAACAAAACTGCGAATTTGTCCTTGCTGCATGACATCGAATCGCAACCATCTCCACAAGTTGACGTTCTGCCAGGGAGCATCTGGATTGTAAGTGGCGTGGCTATGGTGCAAGAACTGTCCCACAGAAGTATTCCATCAACATTTGGCAAGCTCGCTGATCACCTTCTGAAAACTCGTTGAGTTGGCCCTCAGTGTTCGGAGTAATGTTATCCACTTTGTAGTTGATACTCACAGGAAAGATAGCATCAAGAATGCTGAGAGAGGGAGATGCTCCTTTGCTGGAAGCTTAATCACCAAAATCTACAGTGAAGACCAGCAAGTAGCTCACCAATGGAAGACATTTCTTATATGTGGTGACAACAAAGCAAAGCTGATCAGGTTCCTTTTTCAGACTTGGCAGAACAAACCACCTGCATGCCTGAAGAATGTAACAGTGTTTGTTGCTCATGATGGGGAGTGTCATGAGTTGACAGATGACAATGGGCAAATGAGTGCTCGGTTGGTACCAGAACTGGAGTGCAACCATGAAGAAGCAGACACCCATCTTTCCCTTCACTGTCAGTATGCTGCTTCTCATCAACCATCAACTTCAACGGGTACAGTTAATTACCCAATCCTAATCAGGAGTCCTGACACAGATGTGTTTGTGAATTGAGTCGCTGTGTCTCTGAGGAATTTGGTTTGTAAATTGGTAAATCAGGCAATTTATCAGTCAATTTAAGCAAGACTGCTCTTAGCGAGCGGCAGTGAGTGAGCGGCCTTGTGAGGGAAGTGTCCTGTGAGAAAAGTGTGAGTCTTTGGCTCGAGAGTCTTCGGCGAGGAGACGAAAGAAGGAAATGTCAGGCAAGCTGATTCAGTGCGATGCTTGCAGTATGTGGGAGGTCAAGGACACCGCTAGTGCCTCTGGCTGCTACAAATGCGAGAAGTGCATCCAGGTAGAGCTCCTGAAGGGCCGTGTTGGGGAACTGGAGAAGCAAGTGGATGACCTCCGGTTCGTCCGAGTAATTGAGTCGTTCCTCGACAAGTCCTACAGTACGATTGTTACACCTAAGGTACTGGAAGAGAGAAGGTGGGAGACAGTGAGAACGGGAGGGAAGCATGGAATGCCAACGTCCCCGGGTGTTGTACCTCTTGTGAACAGGTTCACCCACTTAGAAGCTGTCGGGACAGAAGAGGTGTTTACACTGGGCGGCGGACTGGCTTGTGATGCGTAATAGGGCTGTTGAGCCAAAACCAAAAAGGCCTATGGCAGGCAACGCCATTGTAGTGGGAGACTCCATTGTGAGAGGTACGGACAGGGGTTTCTGCGGCAACAGACGGGATGCGAGGATGGTGTGCTGCCTTCCTGGTGCCAGGATACAGGATGTCACGGACAGAGTGCAGAAAATCCTCAAGGGCGAAGGTGAACATCCGGAAGTGGTAGTGCATGTCGGCACAAACGATGTCGGAAAGAAGGGGATGAATATTCTGCAGCGTGACTTTAGAGAGCTCGGAAAAATGCTGAAAAGCAGGACCTCCAGGGTTGTTATCTCCGGTTTGCTTCCAGTTCCTCGTGCTGGCGAGAGCAGGAACAGGGAGATACGGGACCTGAACGTGTGGCTGAGGAACTGGTGCACAGGGTAGGGATTTAGATTCTTAGATCACTGGGATCTGTTTTGGGGTAAGGGGGAACTGTACAAAAGGGACGGATTGCATCTTAACAGGTGTGGGACCAGCATTCTGGCAGGCAGGTTTGCCACTGCCACACGGGTGGTTTTAAACTGAATAAGGGGGGTGGGGTGTCAAATGGGATAGTGGAGGATGGAGTTAAAGGGAAAGGGTTTCTTAAATGTGTGAGCGTAGAGACAGAGGGGTGTAAAATGAGGGTAGAAGCAATAGGTAGCAAGGTGAAAAGTAAATGCGGCAGGCAGACAAAACCAGGGCAAAAATCAGAAAGGGCCACATTTCAACATAATTGTATAAGGGGTAAGAGTGTTGTAAAAACAAGCCTGAAGGCTTTGTGTCTCAATGCAAGGAGCATTCGTAATAAGGTGGATGAGTTGAATGTGCAGATAGCTATTAATGACTATGATATAGTTGGGATCACGGAGACATGGCTCCAGGGTGACCAAGGCTGGGAGCTGAACATCCAGGGATATTCAATATTCAGGAGGGATAGAGAGAAAGGAAAAGGAGGTGGGGTAGCGTTGCTGGTTAGAGAGGAGATTAACGCAATGGAAAGGAAGGACATTAGTTTGGAGGATGTGGAATCGGTATGGGTAGAGCTGCGAAACACTAAGGGGCAGAAAACGCTGCTGGGTGTTGTGTACAGGCCACCTAACAGTAGTAGTGAAATTGGAGATGGTATCAAACAGGAAATTAGAAATGCGTGCGACAAAGGCAAAACCGTTATAATGGGTGACTTCAATCTACATATAGATTGGGTGAATCAAATTGGCAGGGGTGCTGAGGAAGAGGATTTCTTGGAATGTATGCGGGATAGTTATCTAAATCAACATGTAGAGGAACCAACGAGAGAGCAGGCTATTTTAGACTGGGTATTGAGTAATGAGGAAGGGTTAGTTAGCAGGTACACACAATTGCTGGGGAAACTCAGCGGGTGCAGCAGCATCTATGGAGCGAAAGGACCCCAGACGGAATATGAGGTGCTGTTCCTCCAATTTCCGCTATTGCTCACTCTGGCAATGGAGGAGACCCAGGACAGAGAGGTCGGATTGGGAATGGGAGGGGGAGTTGAAGTGCTGAGCCACCGGGAGGTCAGGTAGGTTATTGCGGACTGAGCGGAGGTGTTCGGCGAAACGATCGCCCAACCTACGCTTGGTCTCACCGATGTAAATGAGCTGACATCTAGAGCAGCGGATGCAGTAGATGAGGTTGGAGGAGATACAGGTGAACCTTTGTCGCACCTGGAACGACTGCTTGGGACCTTGAATGGAGTCGAGGGGGGAGGTGAAGGGACAGGTGTTGCATTTCTTGCGGTTGCAACGGAAAGTGCCGGGGAGGGGGTGGTGCGGGAGGGAAGGGAAGAATTGACGAGGGTGTTGCGGAGGGAGCGGTCTTTGCGGAAGGCAGACATTGGGGGAGATGGGAAGATGTGGCGAGTGGTGGGGTCACGT
This sequence comes from Amblyraja radiata, assembly GCF_010909765.2. Classification (NCBI taxonomy): domain Eukaryota; kingdom Metazoa; phylum Chordata; class Chondrichthyes; order Rajiformes; family Rajidae; genus Amblyraja; species Amblyraja radiata. The sequence goes on along the minus strand of NC_046004.1, from coordinate 2,580,250 downwards.
TGGAGGTGGCGGAAATGGCGGAGGATTATGTGTTGTATTTGCCGGCTGGTGGGATGAAAGGTGAGGACCAGAGGGACTCTGCCCTTGTTGCGTGTGCGGGGATGGGGAGAGAGAGCAGTGTTGCGGGGTATGGATGAGACCATGGTGTGAGCCTCATCTATGGTGGCGGAGGGGAATCCCCGTTCCCTGAAGAACGAGGACATTTCCGATGCCCTGGTATGAAATGTCTCGTCCTGGGAACAGATGCGGCGTAGGCGGAGGAATTGGGAGTAGGGTATGGAGTCTTTGCAGGGGGCAGGGTGGGAAGACGTGTAGTCCAGATAGCCATGTGAGTCAGTGGGTTTGTAATGTATGTCGGTCAGGAGTCTGTCCCCTGCGATGGAGATGGTGAGGTCAAGGAATGGTAGGGAAGTGTCGGAAATCGTCCAGGTGTATTGGAGTGCCGGATGGAAGTTGGTGGTGAAGTGGATGAAGTCAGTCAGTTGTGTGTGGGTGCAGGAGGTGGCACCAAAGCAGTCGTCAATGTAGCGGAGGTAGAGGTTGGGGATGGGGCCCTGGTACGCCTCGAACAAGGATTGTTCAACGTATCCGACAAAGAGGCAGGCGTAGCTCGGGCCCATGCGTGTGCCCATAGCTACGCCTTGTGTTTGGAGGAAATGGGAGGAGTCAAATGTAAAGTTATTGAGGGTGAGGACCAACTCCGCTAAGCGGAGGAGAGTGTCAGTGGCTGGGTATAGGTTGCTCCTCTGGTCGAGGAAGAACCGGAGGGCTCTGAGGCCATCGTGGTGGGGGATGGAGGTGTAGAGTGACCGGACATCCATGGTGAAGATGAGGGGGTGAGGGCCCAGAGAGTGGAATGCGTGGAGGCCGCGGAGAGTGTCTGAGGTGTCTAGAACATAGGTGGGGAGGGATTTGACCAAGGGGGATAGGATGGAGTCAAGGTATGTGGAGATGAGTTCGGTGGGGCACGAACACGCAGAGACAATGGGTCTGCCGGGAGAGCCGGGTTTGTGGATTTTTGGGAGAAGGTAAAAATGGGCCGTGCGGGGCTGGGGAACGATGAGTTGGGAGGCTTGGTCAGGTAGGGCGTGGGAATTGATGAAGTCGGTGATGGTGCTAGAAATGGTGGCCTGGTGCTCGTCAGTGGGGTCATGGTCCAAGGGTAAGTAGGAGGAGGTGTCCGTGAGTTGGCGCGTGGCCTCAGCTTTGTAGAGGTCGGCGCGCCAGACTACCACGGCACCTCCCTTGTCGGCTGGTTTGATGACCCAGTCTGGGTTTTTGCGGAGTGATTCGATGGCAGTGCGTTCAGAGGGGGAAAGATTGGAGTGAGACAGGGGAGTGGAGAAGTTGAGGCGGTTGACGTCGCGGCGGCAGTTCTGAATGAAGAGTTCCAGAGCCGGGACTTTATGAGGGGGGTTCCACGAGGAGGGGGTGCGTTGGAGATGGGAAAAGGGGTCATCATTAGGGGGCGGGGACTCCTTCCCATGGAAGTGCGCTGTGAGGCGGAGACGACGGTAGAAGCGCTCCAAGTCATGGTGGGCGCGGAACTCATTGAGATGGGGACGGAGGGGGACAAAGGTGAGACCTCTGCTGAGGACAGTCCGTTGGGTGGGGGAGAGGGGGAGGTCGGGGGGGATGGTGAACACCCGGCAGGGGTGGGAGTTGGGGCCAGAGGAAGGCAGGTGGGTAGACTGGGGACGGGGCGATGTGTGGGGGGGGGGGGGTTGTGGGTGGTCAGGGGGTGGGGGGGAGAGAGGGCTGTAAGGTGGGTGGGGAAGAGCGGGTGTGACATGGTTGGGGGGGGATGGGGGAGGGTCAGTGGAGCAGGCACTGAGGTTAGCACGGCTGGGCAGACGGGCGCTAGGACCCAGTGGAGTTAAATCCAGGAGAGTGGGAGAAAGCAGCGTGGAGGCTGCAGGCCCAGTGCAGAGTCCAGGCTCCAGGTAAGGCGACGGCTGTGGGTTGCTGGAGGGGGGTGGAGTGGCGAGGGTCACCGGACCCGATGGTCGGAGTCCAGTGGCGAGGGTCAACGGACCCGATGGTCGGAGTCGAGTGGCGCGGGTCACCGGACCCGATGGTCGGAGTCGAGTGGTGGTTGAGTCGGGGTCCGCGGGCGATGCGTAGGTGGTCCCGGTGGGCGGATGGTCGGCGGGTCGGCGGCGAGATGAATCGGGTGCGTAGCGGCAGCCATGTTGAGATAGCCCCGGTCCGGCGGCTTTGTCGGGTCGGGCGGCGATGTCGGAGGAATCGGCGAGGGGAAGGGAGTCCAAGTTACCGTAGAAGCTGCGAGGCTGGGCGTCATCGGTCGGCAGGTGAGGGTCGTCGGCGGCATCGATGTAGAGGTCGGTGAAGGCGGCGTCCCGGTGAGTATGGAAGTCGCTCCTCGTGGCCAAGATGGCGTCGCGGGACTCGGGCAGGCGATGCGGGCCAGAGTTGGGGCCCGGAGTCTGCGGGCGGTCGAGTCGCGGAGTGTAGGCGTCGGGAGCGGCCTGGAGTCGGGATAATTTAAGGTCCTTGGTGGAATTAAGGTAGGCCAGGAATTTTTTATTTAAGAGGTGGATCTTCCGGCGGATGAAATACAGCTGGGGTCCGTTGCAGGTCTGGGTTAGTGAGGCCTGAAGCACAGGGAGTGTCGATGTGAGGTCCTGTTGGTGCCGGCGCATCGCGACCAGGGTGGATCTCAGTGCCCGGTTGGAGAATTGCTGGGTATGCCGGTGGATCGCCAGTCGGTACCGATGGTCCGGTTGGGGTCCGAACTGGGAGGTGGGGAACTGGAGCTGGAAGCCGTGGGGTATGAGATGATGGCGCAGGCAGGTCCCGAGGAAGCAAATGTGGCTGTGGTATCGAGTCTGGGTAAGGGTATGGTCGTATAGTTGGAGGGCAGGGGGGATCACAGAAGGTGTGCAGTTAGAGAGGAGGTTGTGAAACTGTCTCCGGAGAGAGGAGGAGAACTTCTTCAAAGTAGGCATACCTTGAGGAGATATCGCAGTGGAGTAGACAAAGTGTTCAAAAGGGAACTGCAGATGCTGGAATATCGAAGGTACACACAATTGCTGGGGAAACTCAGCGGGTGCAGCAGCATCTATGGAGCGAAGGAAATAGGCGACGTTTCGGGCCGAAACCCTTCTTCAGACTGATGGGGGGTGGGGAAAGAAAGAAGGAAAAGGGGAGGAGGAGGAGGAGCCTGAGGGCGGGCGGATGGGAGGGTGGGAGGAGACAGCTAGAGGGTTAAGGAAGGGGAGGAGACAGCACGGGCTAGCCAAATTGGGAGAATTCAATGTTAATGCCATAAGGACGCAAGGACCCCAGACGGAATATGAGGTGCTGTTCCTCCAATTTCCGCTAGTTGCTCACTCTGGCAATGGAGGAGACCCAGGACAGAGAGGTCGGATTGGGAATGGGAGGGGGAGTTGAAGTGCTGAGCCACCGGGAGGTCAGGTAGGTTATTGCGGACTGAGCGGAGGTGTTCGGCGAAACGATCGCCCAACCTACGCTTGGTCTCACCGATGTAAATGAGCTGACATCTAGAGCAGCGGATGCAGTAGATGAGGTTGGAGGAGATACAGGTGAACCTTTGTCGCACCTGGAACGACTGCTTGGGACCTTGAATGGAGTCGAGGGGGGAGGTGAAGGGACAGGTGTTGCATTTCTTGCGGTTGCAACGGAAAGTGCCCGGGGAGGGGGTGGTGCGGGAGGGAAGGGAAGAATTGACGAGGGAGTTGCGGAGGGAGCGGTCTTTGCGGAAGGCAGACATTGGGGGAGTTAGTTAGCAGTCTTGTTGTACGTGCCCCCTTGGGCAAGAGTGACCATAATATGGTTGAGTTCTTCATTAGGATGGAGAGTGACATTGTTAATTCAGAAACAATGGTTCTGAACTTAAAGAAAGGTAACTTTGAGGGTATGAGACGTGAATTGGCCAAGATTGACTGGCAATTAATTCTAAAAGGGTTGACGGTGGATATGCAATGGAAGACATTTAAAGACTGCATGGATGAACTACAAAAATTGTTCATCCCAGTTTGGCAAAAGAATAAATCAGGGAAGGTAGTGCATCCGTGGATAACAAGGGAAATCAGGGATAGTATCAAAGCGAAGGATGATGCGTACAAATTAGCCAGAAAAAGCAGCATACCGGAGGACTGGGAGAAATTCAGAGACCAGCAGAGGAGGACAAAGGGCTTAATTAGGAAAGGAAAAATAGATTATGAAAGAAAACTGGCAGGGAACATAAGAACTGACTGCAAAAGTTTTTATAGATATGTGAAAAGAAAGAGATTAGTTAAAACAAATGTAGGTCCCTTGCAGTCAGAAACAGGTGAGTTGATCATGGGGAACAAGGATATGGCGGACCAATTGAATAACTACTTTGGTTCCGTCTTCACTAAGGAAGACATAAATAATCTGCCGGAAATAGCAAGGAGTTGGAGGAATTGAGTGAAATCCAGGTTAGCCGGGAAGTGGTGTTGGGTAAATTGAATGGATTAAAGGCCGATAAATCCCCAGGGCCAGATAGGCTGCATCCCAGAGTACTTAAGGAAGTAGCTCCAGAAATAGTGGATGCATTAGTAATAATCTTTCAAAACTCTTTAGATTCTGGAGTAGCTCCTGAGGATTGGCGGGTAGCAAACGTAACCCCACTTTTTAAGAAATGCGGGAGAGAAAACAGGGAATTATAAAGAATTATCAAATAATTTTTAAGAAGGGATGGAGAGAGAAAACGGGGAATTATAGACCAGTTAGTCTAACATCGGTAGTGGGAAAACTGCTAGAGTCAGTTATTAAAGATGGGATAGCAGCACATTTGGAAAGTGGTGAAATCATTGGACAAAATCAGCATGGATTTACAAAAGGTAAATCATGTCTGACGAATCTTATAGAATTTTTCGAGGATGTAACTAGTAGCGTGGATAGGGGAGAACCAGTGGATGTGGTGTATCTGGACTTTCAGAAGGCTTTCGACAAGGTCCCACATAAGAGATTAGTATACAAACTTAAAGCACACGGCATTGGGGGTTCAGTATTGATGCGGATTGAGAACTGGCTGGCAAACAGGAAGCAAAGAGTAGGAGTAAACGGGTCCTTTTCACAATGGCAGGCAGTGACTAGTGGGGTACCGCAAGGCTCAGTGCTGGGACCCCAGCTATTTACAATATATATTAATGATCTGGATGAGGGAATTGAAGGCAATATCTCCAAGTTTGCGGATGACACTAAGCTGGGGGGCAGTGTTAGCTGTGAGGAGGATGCTAGGAGACTGCAAGGTGACTTGGATAGGCTGGGTGAGTGGGCAAATGTTTGGCAGATGCAGTATAATGTGGATAAATGTGAGGTTATCCATTTTGGTGGCAAAAACAGGAAAGCAGACTATTATCTAAATGGTGGCCGACTAGGAAAAGGGGAGATGCAGCGAGATCTGGGTGTCATGGTACACCAGTCATTGAAAGTGGGCATGCAGGTGCAGCAGGCAGTGAAGAAAGCGAATGGTATGTTAGCTTTCATAGCAAAAGGATTTGAGTATAGGAGCAGGGAGGTTCTACTGCAGTTGTACAGGGTCTTGGTGAGACCACACCTGGAGTATTGCGTACAGTTTTGGTCTCCAAATCTGAGGAAGGACATTATTGCCATAGAGGGAGTGCAGAGAAGGTTCACCAGACTGATTCCTGGGATGTCAGGACTGTCTTATGAAGAAAGACTGGATAGACTTGGTTTATACTCTCTAGAATTTAGGAGATTGAGAGGGGATCTTATAGAAACTTACAAAATTCTTAAGGGGTTGGACAGGCTAGATGCAGGAAGATTGCTCCCGATGTTGGGGAAGTCCAGGACAAGGGGTCACAGCTTAAGGATAAGGGGGAAATCCTTTAAAACCGAGATGAGAATAACTTTTTTCACACAGAGAGTGGTGAATCTCTGGAATTCTCTGCCACAGAGGGTAGTCGAGGCCAGTTCATTGGCTATATTTAAGAGGGAGTTAGATGTGGCCCTTGTGGCTAAGGGGATCAGAGGGTATGGAGAGAAGGCAGGTACAGGATACTGAGTTGGATGATCAGCCATGATCATATTGAATGGCGGTGCAGGCTCGAAGGGCCGAATGGCCTACTCCTGCACCTAATTTCTATGTTTCTAACACATTGGAGCAGACTTATTATTGCACACTGGAAGAGGCAACAGTAGAAAGAATCTGAGTCTATCAAAGATTAGCTCACATCTGGGACCAGCTGTCAGCGAAGCTTTGATATCTTTGCACTGTTTCACAGGCTGCGATTCGGTTAGCTCTTTTCTGATCCAAATCCAATGCCTTCAAGTTGCTTGCAAGTGACACAGCTGCCCAGGCCACCTTTCATGAAATGGGAAGCTCATTCACAGTCAGTAATTAATTGGTGAAAGGTGTTGATAAATTTGTTTGCAAGTTGTATGGGCAGGGCTGTGAGAAAGTAGATGAAGCTAGATACAACCTGTTCCTTATGCTAACAAAATCAGAGGCTCGTCTTCCACCCACCACAGACTCACTCATAAAGCATGTCCTGAGAGCAAATTACCAGGCTGCTGTACATTCAAAATGTCTGGAACAGTTCCCACAAATTCCTAGTACAAAGGGACACAGGTGGAAAATTGTAGGTGGTGAATTGGACATTGGTTGGGGTGATCTGCCTCCAGCCCCAAGCACCTTGCTAGAACTAACCTACTGTTCATTCAAGAAAACTAGCTGTGAGAAGTCAAATACAGGGAAAGGATGATGCTCATGTCAACAGCATGGTGTGCCATGTACTGAATTATGTAAGTGTGTTGACTGCTGAAAGTATCTTACTACAAAAGAGTTGGAATCTGATGAAGAATATTCAGATGAAGAGTAGATGGAATGTAAACTGAAGTGGGCGCATGTGCGCATGTGCGGGACTCTTCTAGAGTGTGCGCATGTGCAGGACTTTTCCGGAGTGCGCGCATGTGCAAAGTATTTCGGGCAGGAAAAGCCTGCGAAATCAGCCATGTTTGCCAGACGTTTCTGAGTTTACGTATTAAAGAAATAAGTTGCTTAAAGCTTAAATTAAGTTTAGTAAATTACGAGTAGTGAAAAGTTTCATTTGCCTCACAACAATTTAAGTAACTTATCTTAGACCGACTTAAGATGGAGAAATTATTGAAACCACAGCGCTTGGATCTGGATCCCAACTCACCTGCTGCTGCAAAGAATTGGAAGCACTGGCTTCGTATACTAAATAACTTATTTGATGAGTGTGGCAATGATGCACCAGACAGACTCAAGACATTAATAAGCTTCGTCTCTTCTGATGTATATGATTACATAGAGGAATGTACAACTTATGATTCTGCTATTGATGTACTAAGCAGACTCTTCGTTAAGAACCCAATGTGATATTCGCTCGACACCTCCTTGCTACTCGGAAACAAAAACCTGGTGAGTCACTTGATGAGTTTTTACAAGAACTTCAAAGACTTAGTAAAGACTGTGCCTTCAAAGCAGTTACGGCTGATCAATATCGACAGGAGGTTATTAGATGCAAGATGGCGGCGCACACACATGCAGCGGCTTTGCTCTCCCCGATGTGGATGCGGTTGTTTTTGTCTGTTTTGTTTGCTTATCTGTTGACCTGCAACTCGACATATAACCGTCAAGATCGTCTAAGGATTGGGACGTTGTGTGAGACCTCACAAGGAGGCCCAGGAGCCGTTGGTGAGGGAGGAGCGACGTCCGTGCGGTGAGTGTAAAACCCATCGCAGGGCTTGTTTCAACAGAGGCCCAGGAGCCATTACAGAGGGAGGAGCCAAAATCTGCAACGTTCCATTCGCAGATCACACTTCAAATTAAGGGGGCTGGTGGGAGCCTCTGATTGGTTGAACGGACTAGAGGAAGCAGCTGATTGGCTTGTATCCCGGGTAAGGCTTTATTGTATTCGGGTAAGGGGGACAATGAGGGCCAGGGCAGTTTACTGTTCTGGATGTCAGATGTGGGAGGTCATGGAGTCTCAGTGCCCTCCAAACGTCCACATCTGTGCCAGGTGTGTCGAGATGGGGCTCCTAAGGGACCGTGTTAGGAACCTGGAGCAGCAACTCGATGACCTCTGTCTGCTCAGGGTGAGCGAGGAGGTCATAGTAAGGAGTTACAGGGAGGTGGTCACTCCAAGACCACAGGAGACAGAAAACTGGGTCACAGTTAGGAAGGGCAATGGGCAGAGGCAGGGACTGGTGAGTACCCCGGTGGCTGTACACCTTGAAAATAAGTACTCATGTTTGAGTAAGGGTGGGGGAGACAGCCTACCTGGGGGAAGCGACAGCGGCCGGGCCTCCAGCACAAAGACCGGTCCTGTTGCTCAGAAGGGTAAGGAAAAGAAGAGGAGGGCAATTGTAATAGGAGACTCTATAGTCAGGGGGTCGGATACGCGATTCTGTGGACGCAGACAGGAGACCCGGTTGGTAGTTTGCCTCCCTGGTGCCAGGGTCAGGGATGTGTCTGAACGTGTCCAAGAAATCCTGAAATGGGAGGGAGAGGAGCCTGAGGTTGTGGTACATATAGGTACCAACGACATAGGTAAAAAAAGAAAAGAGGTCCTGAAAGAAGAATTTAGGGAGTTAGGTAGAGAGTTAAGGAGAAGGACTGCAAAGGTAACAATCTCAGGATTACTGCCTGTGCCACGCGACAGTGAGAGTAGGAATGGAGCGAGGATGGAGGATAAATGAGTGGATGAGGGACTGGTGCAGTGGGTATGGATTACAAGTTTCTGGATCATTGGGATCTCTTTTGGGGAAGGTGCGACCTGTACAGAAAGGATGGGTTGCACTTGAACTCGAGGGGGACCAATATCCTGGCGGGGAGATTTGCAAAGGCTACTGGGGAGACTTTAAACTAGTATGGTTGGGGGGAGGGACTCAAATTGGGAAAGCTGGCAGTCAGTGTGTGAGGCAGGAATGGTAGCACTCTGACCCAAAATGTAGGGGAGAGAGAAGAAAAAGACAATAAACAGAGAATAAGAGAGGGTGGGTTTCTTAAATGTGTATATTTTAATGCTAGGAGCATTGTAAGAAAGGTGGATGAACTTAGAGCCTGGATTGACACCTGGAAGTATGATGTTGTGGCGATCAGTGAAACATGGTTGCAGGAGGGCTGTGATTGGAAACTAAATATTCCAGGATTTCGTTGCTTCAGGTGTGATAGAATTGGAGGGTCAAGAGGTGGAGGTGTTGCATTGCTTATCAGGGAAGATATTACAGCAGTGCTTTGGCAGGATAGATTAGAGGGCTCGTCTAGGGAGGCTATTTGGGTGGAACTGAGAAATGGGAAAGGGGTAGCAACACTTATAGGGGTGTATTATAGACCGCCAAATGGGGAGCGAGAATTGGAAGAGCAAATATGTAAGGAGATTGCAGATATTAGTAGTAAGCACAAGGTAGTGATTGTGGGAGATTTCAATTTTCCACATATAGACTGGGAAACACATTCTGTAAATGGGCTGGATGGGTTGGAGTTTGTAAAATGTGTGCAGGATAGTTTTTTGCAGCAATACATAGAAGTACCTACTAGAGAAAGGGCGGTGCTGGACCTCATTAGGAAATGAGACGGGTCAGGTGGCAGAGGTATGCGTTGGGGAACAGTTCGGGACCAGTGATCACAATACCATTAGTTTCAATATAATTACCGGAAATAGTCAGAACTGGACCTAGGGTTGAGATTTTTGATTGGAGAAATGCTAACTTTGAGGAGATGCGAAAGGATTTAAAAGGAGTAAATTGGGACAGTTTGTTTTATGGGAAAGATGTGGAAGAGAAATGGAGGACATTTAAAGGTGACATTTTAAGAGTACAGAATCTTTATGTCCCTGTTCGGTTGAAAGGAAATAGTAAAAATTAGAAAGAGCCATGGTTTTCAAGGGAAATTGGACACCTGGTTCGGAAAAAGAGAGAGATCTACAATAATTATAGGCAGCATGGAGTAAATGAGGTGCTTGAGGAGTATAAAGAATGTAAAAAGAATCTTAAGAAAGAAATTAGAAAAGCTAAAAGAAGATATGAGGTTGCTTTGGCAAGAAAGGAAAAGTAAATCCAAAGGGTTTCTGCAGCTATATTAATAGCAAAAGGATAACGAGGGTTAAAATTGGTCCATTAGAGAGTCAGAGTGGACAGCTATCTGCAGAGCCAAAAGAGATGGGGGAGATATTGAACAATTTATTTTCTTCGGTATTCACCAAGGAGAAGGATATTGAATTTTACTTCGGTCACGTGAGGGACTCCATGAAGAGCCCGCTAGTCCGCATGTGCGTCATTACGCTACACGCATTGCACGAGTCATTTCGATGGAGGAAGGACGTTCCTCCTAAACGGCTGGTGTATACAACCAGCGAAGACAGGTAAGAGATCTACGTTTTTCTTACCTCTAGGATGGACAGAAGATGAACCAAAGCTGCAAAAAAAAGCTGGCGGGGGAGAGCTGTGCAGGAACGGGCAGCCAGCGGCGGCAGACGGCAGGGCTGTCTCCATTTTCGGGAGCACCTGTGCCAGAGCTAGCCTCACCACCGACGGGTGGAAAGGCTAAACGTAAAACCGACAGAGCCGTTCTTTCGGCCGACTCGGATTTCGAACAGCCCCACGCCACCTACGCTCAGGGGCCTGTGGGGCTGAAGGAATTGGAGGAGCAGCAAGCGACCAGTGACCGAGATCACTGGAACGCGTTTGAGCTGCGGGACCAGCGACCGCGAGCGGTCAGCGCTCGAAAGCTCTGTACCGAGTTGGAGCGGCAGCTGGTCCAGGACAAGCCGCAAGAGCCAGGTGCCCGAGAGCACTGGACAAAAATGGAGCGGCTGATGGAGGCAATACTCCAGAGGGGGTAGACATTCAGCCCCTCTGCAGTACCTTATTCAGGGCTGTATTCGGTGTCTATTGCCTTCCAGGACAGCAGATTTGGACTGACCCTGAACAGGAACTGATGGAAAACTCAGTGCAAGGGTGAGTGGGAACTTACTTGAAATGGTGGCTCAGTTCGCAAAACCAGAACTCACAGGGGATAATTTACCAGCCAGGTTAGCGGCAAGTATTAATTACATGTCCCTGAACCAGCTACAGGGACAAGCCCTAATTGACACCATGGGGCGTCACTTGCAACCTGGAAACTGTAAATCCCTTAAAGGGCTTTCTCATTGTGCGAGCTGAAGCAAGACTTAACAAGATTTAACATCGTGGGAACCTTCTGCGATAGCAGTACGGCATTCGTGGACCACCGAGGACCTCCGTGGCGCTAACGGCAGGTAGTCGTGTGACTTGGTAAGGTCGGGAGAAAATTCAAACATTTTTGAATTTCTCCAAGAGTGTCTTGAGCAGCGTTGCAACATTGTATGGACGCAGATGCCAGTGCGATATCCGTGCGATATCCGTAATGACACTTGCAAATACCGTGGGAACTCCTGCGAACGGTAAACCCGGAAGCTTGACAGAAGGGACATAAGGTGAGTAAAAAAGGTGGTCTCAATATCGCCAATGGACCATGTGTCCATCGAGGACGTCCCACCTAATTGTCATTGTTTGAGAATCTTTTTCACAGTAAGACTTGCAGAGATGCCTCTCAGAAAATCGCAAAGAAAGGGGTCAAAGAAAGTCGGAAAGTTTTTTGCCATGCAGGTAAACGAGGAGGAAACTCAGCAAGAGAGACAGGTGGAGAGGCAAGAGGAGATGCCAGAGATACCACTGCCTGTGGGCTCCTTGGAGCAGGGAGAGGGTGATCAGGGTGGATTTGAGATTGCCTCCCCAGTAGCTGTTGCCTCCACAATATTCTCAGCAGACGAGAACATAAAGGTTAGATGGCAGAAGGTAAGGCCATATAACTTCAACAGGGACAAGAGGGGGAACTGGTGGAGTGGTACCAATGCAATGAGATTCTCTATGACAAATCCAGAGAGGATTATAGAAATAGGGAGAGAAAGCGCAACCTGCTGGAGACGAAGGCTGCTGAGTATCCCCGGTGCTCATGTGAGTAACTATAACAATATATTAGTTTATGTACAGGAGAACAATTTAATGTTATCCATGATTTTAAAGCATACAATGCTACAAATGTAAAAGTGCAGTTTTTGCAGTCACCTTTAATGTATCTTGTAAGTCTGTCTGTTCCCTGCAGCTGCAATGTAAAAGTAGTGGCAGACAGCTTTTACACCCTTTTCGCTTGAAGTAGGAATCATGTCTCCTAAAGCCATAAAATAAATTATGCATGAGGGCAGGCAATTTTCACTTGTAATTCTTGTCTTCAAAAAGGCCATCTGTATTGACCAACTTGTGCTCTGTTATCCAAGAAGAACAATACATAGCACTGCTCATATTGTCCTAATTGAGGTCTCCATTGAAACATGGGCTTAACCCAGTGAGACTTCCTCTTAATTATCTTTTTAATTAATCTCAGCCTTCTGCCTTCACGCAAGCGTTTTCGATGCACATGTTGCGCTAATGCATACAGCACGTCAATGAAAATAACAACCAGCCTGTACTCGAACCAACTTTGTATAGGCATGTCTGCAAATTAGCCAATTCTACGAACGGAGGATATTTATATAGTGTGTGAAAAAAAGTGACATCATTTGTGCCACGTGATCAATTACACTACAGTCCACGATGTTCATTCACGATTCGGGAAAGATCGGGAGACGGACAAGTCAGTCGCACAAATGACAGAATTGCCGAGTACCGTGGGAACTCTTTATCGTGGGAACACTTTATCGTGCGGAACTCGTGCTGGACCACGACCACTTCACTCGGGTGACATCTTGCTTCAGGTCTCACCGTGAGAACTGGCCATTAATGTCCCAACCGTGAACGCATGTATTTGGAAGCATGTAGGAGCAAGCATCAGGACAAGGGATGTCTTACTGCAAAAAGTACTTAAAACCCTCACCGCAGGGATAACAGCATTCACACGAACCCTGGATGAGGAAGATATGAATCAACACCAGAAAGATGCCCTGGCCTCTTCTGCAATACCCAATATGAACTAAATAATATCAGAAAGAAGAGCATACAGCCGGTACTAGACCCAAAATTTGCAGGATTATGCAGAACGGAAATGACCACCGAAAAGACCTACCTGTTTGGAGGGGACCTACCAAAACAGGTAAAAGATTTGGACGAAGAATCCAAAGCCCTGGGAATCATAAAAGCAACCAAACGCCACCCCCAGAAGTATCACCCCTATGCACTCATGGGTCGCAAGGACTACTCCGGGGTACAGTCGAGGGCAAGACCAATCCAACAGCGGTCTTTTTTAGGACATGGCCCAGGCCGGCCCTCGTGGAAGATGCACCCATCTACAACAACACAAATCAAGACACCGGGGCCTCAACGTCCTCGGGGACAAGGGAAAAAATAAGACCACTAGTAACCATAGAGGTAGGTGGGTCTGGTCCCTTACTTATTAACGAAAGCATGGGTGTTGGTGGCAGATTACACTTTTTTCTGGATGCATGGTATAAGTTAACATCAGATACTTATATCCTAAGCAGTATCCAGGGATACACGATAGAGTTCTTACAACCACGTAATCCTCCAGTCCAGCATGTACCGAACAGAGTGTTCAGGCTTAAGGGAGAAGCTAAAGCAAAAGCACATGCTGAACTGCAGAGACTCCATAAAATGGGGATAATTGAACAAACCCAACACGAACCTTTAGAATTCGTGTCCAATATTTTTTATTAAACATAAGAAAGATGGTGGTTGCCGCATCATCATAGATTTGAGTAATTTGAATGTTTTTGTAAATATATTCACTTCAAAATGGAAACCTTTGCTACTGCTAAACTATTAATCTCCAAAGGTTACTATGTGGCAAGCATTGATTTAAAAGATGCTTACTATTCAGTACCCATAACAGGTGACCACAGACGTTATTTGAAATTTAATTGGATGGATCAACTCTGGCAATACAGAGCACTACCAAATGGCCTTACTTCTGCACCTAGGTTATTTACTAAAATATTAAAACCAGCCTTAGCTTTCCTACGGGAACATAAACACATTGTGATGGCTTATTTGGATGATATACTTATATTGGGCAAAAGGGTAAAACAATAACAGCCACCATATAATTATTTGAAAGCCTAGGATTCATTATCCATCCAATTAAATCTAAATTGAAACCTTCAACAACAATGGATTTCTTGGGATTTACCATTAACTCAGTTCTTATGTCAGTGACTTTGCCACAAGACAAAGCAATAGCCCTCGAGGAGGATTGCAGCAAAATCATTGACACAAGAAAACCATCTATTAGACAGGTGGCGAGAATGATTGGCAAGATAATAGCAGCTTTTCCAGCTGCACAATTCGGACCTTTATATTATCAGAATTTACAAAGGGCAAAAATAAGAGCTCTAAACTACAATGGAGGTCATTTTGATAGACCTATGGAACTACCAAAAGAAGCCATATTAGAACTACAATGGTGGAAAGAAAACATTAGGCATTGTTCCAATCCAATCATTATCAGCAATCCGTCTATCACAATACAAACGGATGCTAGTGCTCTCGGATGGGGTGCCACGGATTCCATCACCAGCTGTGGTGGGAGAGGGAATGAACAGGAGTCATCATTACTACACACTTTGGGCATAAATTACTTAGAAATGTTGGGAGCTTTTCACGGCCTTAAGTCATATTGCTTAGGGTTATCTCACCAGCATGTAAGATTACAAATTGATAACACCACTGTGGTAGCATACATCAACCACATGGGTGGAAACAAATCGACATCATGTGACAATCTGGCAAACAAGATCTGGCAATGGTGTATCCGCAGAGGAATTTGGATATTAGCTACCTACTTACCAGGTAGACAAAACTTAGTGGCAGACATCAGGTCACGCAAATTCAATGAGAACATCGAATGGATGTTGGACAAAAAGTATTTGCTGAAATTACAGCACGATACGGAACACCAGATGTCGATCTATTCGCATCCAGGCTTAACCACCAAGTGCCAAAATATGTATCATGGGAACCAGACCCTGGGGCAGCAGCTACAGATGCTTTTTCGCTGCATTGGGGGAAATTGTTCTTTTATGCATTCCCTCCCTTCTGCCTCATCAGTCGGGTACTAAGTAAGATAAGACAAGACTCTGCGTCTGATATCTTAATAGTACCCGATTGGCCTACCCAACCATGGTTCCCTTTGGTACAGGAGATGATATTAGAACCTCACATCACCATTCAACACAGACCGGATCTACTAGTAAATCCAGCAACTAGGACAAGTCATCCTTGTCATTGTCACATTAATGTTTTGGTTTGTAGAGTCTGAAAGCTCCTTTATTACACCTGGGCTTAACAACGAGAGCTATGAACATGATCGCTGGAGCCCAACGAGAGTCAACAAAAAATCAATACCTAGTATATATCAGAAAATGGCACAGGTATTGCAACCAGAACAACATTATCCACAGACCTACGAACATTCAACCGGTATTGGAATTTCTGGTAAATTTACACCATGACGAACGACTTACGTACAGCACCATCAACTGAGCCAGAAGTGCCCTGTCTACCTACCTCTGGAGAGAAACGGAACAACAGCCTGTGGGGTCACACCCCTTGGTAACCAAGCTCATGAGGGGCATATTCAATGCTAACCCTCCTAAGGCCAGATATTCCCATATATGGGACGTTGGCATCGATCTGAATCTACTAAGGAACTGGACTCCAGCCACTAGCCTGTCATTACAGACTTTGACCTTAAAAACGGTCATGCTGATGACATTGGTCACAGCACAAAGGGCGCACTCCCTACACAAATTGAGGCTGGATAACATGACCAGATCGCAGGGAAATTTACATTTTTACATCCAGGAACTGGTAAAACAGAACAGACAGGGGTCGGCAGGCCTAAAAGTGATTTTCAATAACTACCCTGCAGATGAGCAACTGTGTGTGGTAACACATCTAAAAGAATACATTAAACAAACCAAAACCATCAGAGGCACAGAAAAGGCACTGCTCATTAGCCACATACAGCCTCATAAACGAATAACAAAACAGACCATTTCCAAATGGATAAAACAAGTACTTACTGAAGAATTGATTGAATTGAATTGAATACCTTTATTGTCATTCAGACCTTACGGTCTGAACGAAATTTCGTGCCTGCAGTCATACATACAATCATACAATAATAAACAACAATAAACACAAATTAACACCACCACAGTGTATCCTCCAAGCACCTCCTCACTGTGGTGGAGGCAAAAATCTTAGGGTTACTGTCTCTTCCCTCCTCTTCTCCCTCTGCGCTGAGGCGATTCCCCACCGGGCGATGGTACAACAGTCCCGCGGCTCACCGAACCCCGCAAACGGGCCGGTTCAAACACCGCGGCCCGGGGGTGGTCGAAGCTGCCGCCCTCCAGTCCAGCACACACAGCCGCTGGCCCGCGGCCGAACCCCGGACTCAGGTCACCGCCGCCAGAACGCCGTTCCAGCCCCGAGCCGGATCGCCCTCACATGAGTACCGTTCTCCCTCGGGCTGGGCCACTCCGACGGGAGTGCCGTTCTCCCTCGGGCTGGGCCACTCCGACGGGAGTGCCGCTCTCCCTCGGGCTGGGCCACTCCGACGGGAGTGCCGTTCTCCCTCGGGCTGGGCCACTCCGACGGGAGTGCCGCTCCTCCCTCGGGCTGGGCCACTCCGACGGGAGTGTCGTTCCACCCTCGGGCTGGGCCACTCCGACGGGAGTGCCGTTCCACCCTCGGGCTGGGCCACTCCGACGGGCCACAGCCCCTCACGGGAAAGTCTCTCAGCCCCTCGCCAGGCCGCTCTCATGAGAGCGCAGTTCCAGCCCCGGGCTGGGCCACCCTCACGGGAGCTCAGGGCGAGTCCTGTCAGCTGCTTCCAGAGTCCCGAGGTCGCCAGCTCTGCCATTAGGCCTCAGCGTAGACGGAGGCAGAGAATGGGGATACGACAAAAAGGTCGTATTCCCCTGAAGGGAGAGACAGCAAGCCCCGTTTCACCCCCCACCCCCCCCCCCCCACATAAACACGACCTAAAAAACAAAAACGTAACTAGACAAAACGAAAAAAACAACACAAAAAAGTAAAAGACAAACGGACTGCAGGCGAGCCACAGCCGTTCCCAGTGCCGCCCCTTCCGGAAGGTATAGATACTAATTGTTTTAAATCTCACTCCACCAGGGCTGCAGCTACGTCGGCAGCATACAAGTTGGATGTTCCATTGGATCAGATCCTCAAGACGGCAGGATGGTCATCCGAAGGAACTTTCCGTAAATTTTATAATAAACCAGTGGAGGAAACTGGAACTTTTTCAAAAACTATTTTAAGTTCTGTAATATAATTTGTCCCCATGAATATACGGGGTTTTATGATTTCTTTTGTTAACAAATTGTTTGTTGCATCTACATACCATATGGATGTCGAATATATTTCTCCCCTATACCAAGGCAGATGTGTGTCATGGACTCGTCCACGGCAAGAATCACAGAGCTTTGAAATCTTCATGGAGTCCCTCACGTGACTCCGAAGTAAAATAGTAAGATTAAACGAGAACTTACCAGTTCGAAGTTTGATCAGTATTTTATGAGGAGTAACGTTGAGGGAATACATGCCCTCCTCTCCCACCCTGGATATTAAACTTGACTGGTATCTTTTTCTCTAATCTTACTATGTTTAAGTCATTACAGGTATCTGTGATTCACCCCGCTGCTTTGAAGAATGACGCGCATGCGGACTAACGGGCTCTTCATGTATTCCCTCAACGTTACTCCTCATAAAATACAGATCAAACTTCGAACTGGTAAGTTCTCGTTTAATCTTATATTATGTGAGGTAAGGGAAACAAGTAAAGTAGCTATGGAAACTATGAGATTCAAAGAAGAGGAAGTACTGACACTTTTGAGAAATATAAAAGTGGATAAGTCTCCAGGTCCAAACAATATATTCCCTAGGACATTGAGGGAAGTTAGTGTAGAAATAGCAGGGGCTATGACAGAAATATTTCAAATGTCATTAGAAACGGGAATAGTACCGGAGGATTGGCGTACTGCGCATGTTGTTCCATTGTTTAAAAAGGTGTCTAAGAGTAAACCTAGCAATTATAGACCTGTTAGTTTGACGTCAGTGGTGGGCAAATTAATGGAAAGGATACTTAGAAATAATGGTGGCGCGCACAGTCACAGCGGCTCGAAGCTCTCCCTTTCGGCGCTTTTTTTGTGCATTTTTGTTTATATGTCTGTTTGACAATGTTACATTTTGTCGTGCGAATCTCACCTTCAGCCGACAGGATCTTCTGATTATCGGATTACAGTGTAAACAGGCAGTTAAGAGTGTTTTTCTGCATTCACACAACATACCGGAGGAGATAGCCAGGACACCGGGCTCTCCGTGGATTGTTGTCGGCCCCAGCAAACGCCGGAGACGGAGGAGGCACAGGAAGCAAAAGCGTTGTCGCCGGTCCAGACTACTTGCTAGGCTAAGGCAACAACCACATAAACCACCGCTACCCAGCTTCATTCTCACCAACGCCAGATCCATCAACAACAAAATGGATGAACTAAGACTACAGGTCGCCGCAAACAAATTCATCGCGGACAGTTGCATTCTGCTAATAACAGAGACGTGGCTACACGCACTTGCACCGGACGGAGCCATTGAGCTAGCAGGCCGCACAGCATTTCGCTGGGATAGAAACAAAGACTCCAGTAAGAGCAAAGGAGGAGGGTTATGCATCTACGTTCACAACAACTGGTGCACAAATACCACAATCATAGACAGACACTGTTCTGCTGATTTGGAGTACCTGATAGTTAGATGCAGGCTTTTCTACCTTCCACGTGAGTTTACCGTGGTCATAGTTACAGCTGTGTATATCCCACCGGATGCTAATGCTAGCATAGCCCTAGGCTACCTCCATAGCGCTATTAGCAAACAAGAGAACACCTACCCCAAAGCAGCCCATATCATAGCTGGTGATTTCAATCACGCAGACTTAAAATCAGTTCTCCCCAAGTTTGAACAACACATCAAATGTGCAACCAGGGGAGAAAATACGTTAGACAAGGCCTACTCAAACATCAAGAAGGGGTTTAGAGCCACACCACTACCACACTTAGGCCAGTCAGATCACCTATCCATTCACTTAGCACCAGCATACACCCCCCTCAGGAGAAAAGCTCAACCCACCACCAGGACTGTTAAAACTTGGCCTGAAGGAGCTTCCTCACAGCTACAGGACTGCTTTGAAAGGACAAACTGGGACATTTTTGGAAATCAGGACACATCCACGGTACACATCCACGGTACTCTTTTACATCCAGAACTGTGTTGACAACGTCACCGTCGACAAACTCATCCGGGTGTACCCCAACCAGAAGCCGTGGATGACAAAAGAGGTCCAAACTCTCCTCAAGGACCGCAACACCGCCTTCAGGTCTGGCGACAGAGCCCTGTACAGCGCTGCTAGAGCCAACCTGAAGAAAGGCATCAGGGATGCCAAAGCGGCCCACAAGAGGAAGATAGAGAACCACTTTAACAACATCGATCCACGGCAGGTGTGGCAGGGCATCCAGCACATCACCAACTACAAGCCCAGCAACAGCACGATGGCCGACGGCGACGCCTCACTGGCAGAGGAGCTGAACTGCTTCTTTGCTCATTTCGAGGCAGAACCAGAAGAGCTCGTCACCATTCTCCCACCAGCCCCTAACAACAACAACTACACCCTCACTGTGCAGGAGCATGAAGTGAGGCGGGTGCTCAGGGCGGCGAACCCGAGGAAGGCTGCCGGCCCGGATGGCGTGACAGGAAGGGTTCTGAAGGAATGTGCAGACCAGCTCTCCGAGGTCTTCACGAAAATCTTCAACCTGTCCCTGTCCAAATCCATCATCCCACCATGCCTGAAGTCTGCCACAATCATCCCACTACCAAAAAAGCCTGTTATCAGCGGCCTTAACGACTACCGACCGGTCGCTCTCACACCAGTCATCATGAAGTGTTTTGAGAGGCTGGTCCAGCAGCACATCAAAGCCAGCCTCCCGCCCACCTTCCATCCACACCAGTTTGCCTACAGAGCAAATAGGTCCACTGAGGATGCCATCGCCACTGCTCTTCACACTGCACTGACCCACCTCGAACACCAGGGGAGCTATGTGAGGATGCTTTTCATTGACTTTAGCTCTGCCTTCAATACCATCATTCCCAGCAGACTGGTCACCAAACTCATGGATTTAGGACTCTCCCAACCCATCTGCCTCTGGATCAAGGACTTTCTGTCTAACCGCCCCCAGACCGTCAGACTGGGCCATTACCTCTCCACCCCCATCACACTCAGCACCGGCTCTCCACAGGGCTGTGTGTTGAGCCCCCTCCTCTACACCCTCTACACCCACGATTGTGCCCCCACCAACACCATCGTCAAGTTTGCGGACGACACGACTGTGGTTGGACGTATCTCAGGAGATGAGACAGCCTACAGGGAGGAAGTCCAAAGACTCGCAGCGTGGTGTTCAGACAACAACCTCATCCTAAACACCACATCATAGACTTTTCCGTAAGAATAGTGCAGCCCCCAAACCCCTATTCATCAATGGGGACTGTGTGGAAAGGGTCTCAGACTTCAGATTCCTGGGCACACAAATTACGGAGGATCTCTCCTGGACTACAAACACCACCACAACAGTCAAGAAGGCCCAGCAGCGACTCTACTTACTGAGGATCCTCAGGAAAAACAACCTGGAGAAGCTGCTGGTGTTCTTCTACCGCTGCTCCATCGAGAGTGTGCTGGCGTACTGTATAACCACATGGTGTGCCAGCTGCTCTGCAGTGGACAGGAGAGCCCTTCAAAGGGTCATCAACACCGCACAAAAAATCACTGGCTGCCCACTGCCCTCCCTGAAGGACATCTTCAGCTCTCGCTGCCTTGGCAGGGCAGCCAACATCCTGAAGGACCCTTCCCACCCTGGACACAACCTGTTCCACCTGCTGCCCTCTGGCAGACGGTACAGGTCTTTCAAAACTCGCACAAACAGACTCAGAGACAGCTTCTACCCCATAGCCATACGTGAACTTAACAATGCAAAATAAGAAATAACACTCACTTTCAACTGAATGGTTCTTACTCACAAGCACCTTAAAAACATCCTGAATGTACTTAACCATTTGCACTACTATATAACTGTATATAACTGTACAACACCGAATACCTCAGCTGCTATTGTCATCTATCTGTAATTTTTTTTATATGTATATATTTTTATCTTTTCTTATATATTTAAAATTGTTCTTGTGAATCGCACCGTTGGATTGACTTTTAAATTTTGTTGTACCATGTGCAATGACAATAAAGAGATTCATTACTGATCATTCATTCATGTATAACTATAGAAATAATTAATGGTGGAAATAAAAATGTAATCATTAGTTGTATATATAGGGCACCGGGGTCAAGTATTGAAATCTTCAGGGGCTGGATGGAGAGTATGTTTTCAACAACAAGTAGTAAATCAGTGTTTTTATGTGGAGATTTCAATATTGACCTACTAAATCCTAATCAACACAACCTTACAGAAGATTTTATTAATACTATGTACAGCATGAGTCTATTTCCTAAAATCACTAGACCGAGTAGAATTACTTCCCATTGCGCTACACTCATTGACAATATATTCAATAATGATGTGGAAAATAAAATAGTAAGTGGATTATTAATTAATGATATAAGTGACCATCTGCCAGTTTTTATAGTTTATGATAATATCCACAGGAACAACAAACCAAACAAATTAATAGAATCTAGACGAGTGAGATCGGAGGAAGCTATCAATGCACTAAAAAAGGATCTATTGGCACAAAACTGGGATATAATATACCAAAAAAGAGACATTGATAGTGCTTATGAAACATTTATTGCTATGTTTAAGTCATTATATGATAGAAATTGTCCAATTAAAGAATATAATAGAAAATCAAAATATACTAAATGTCCATGGATTACAAAGGGATTACAAAATGCTTGTAAAAAAAAAAATGCCCTATACAGAGATTTTATAAGAGAGAGAACTAAAGATACAGAAAATAAATATAAAAAGTATAAAAATAAATTAACTTGCATCATAAGAGAAAGCAAGAAAGATTATTATAAGAAGAAATTAGATGACAATAAAGACAATATAAAAAGAATATGGAGCATACTTAATAGCATTATCAGAACAAATTACCCGAAGTATTTTATTGATAAGGATAAGGAAAATTACAATATGGAAGATATAGCTAATAGTTTTAATAATTTTTTTGTAAATATTGGACCAGACCTGGCTAAACAAATCCCCGATTCAGGGACATCTGGAGAAACTCCTGAGAATTTAGTGGAGAGAAATCCCTGCTCTATGTTTCTTATGGCAGTAGAAGAAAAAGAACTGTTGGATATTGTCAAAACATGTAAAAATAAAAAGTCTACCGATTTCAACGACATTGACATGTCGCTAGTTAAGATGGTCATTGAGGGGATCTCCAAACCTTTAACATTCATCTGTAATTTATCCTTCCAAACCGGTACTTTTCCAATTCAAATAAAAATAGCAAAAATAATACCAATATACAAAACTGGGAACAAGCATCATTTTACAAACTATAGACCTGTTTCCTTACTCCCACAATTTTCCAAAATATTAGAAAAAATGTTTAATAATAGATTAGACAAATTTGTAGAAAAGAATAAATTAATCACAGAAAGTCAATATGGATTCAGAACAAATAGATCAACATCACTTGCAATACTAGAATTAATTGAAGACATCACAAACGCCATTGATAAGAAATTATATGCAGCTGGGATATTTATTGACATAAAAAAAGCATTTGATACAATTAATCATGATATTTTATTAAAAAAATTGGAGAGGTATGGAATTAGAGGAATAGTACTGGACTGGATTAAAAGCTACTTAAGTAACAGGCAACAGTTTGTAAATCTGGGTAGTCATAACTCTACATGCTTGGACATTGTGTGTGGTGTACCACAGGGGTCAGTGCTGGGCCCAAAATTATTTATCATGTACATAAATGATATTTGTAATGTGTCCAATGTCTTGAGGCTGGTTTTGTTTGCAGATGATACAAATATTTTTTGTTCTGGGGAAAATTTAAAACAGCTATTGGATAAAATAATAAAAGAAATGGGTAAATTGAAAATATGGTTTGATAGGAATAAAATTTCATTAAACCCGAGTAAGTATAAAGATAAATGGGGTGGAAGTTGAAAGAGTGCATGAAAATAAGTTTCTTGGGGTTATAATTGACGATAAAATAAGCTGGAAATCACATATTAAACATGTAAAATTAAAATTGTCAAAAAGTATCTCTGTATTATACAAAGCCAAGCAAGCTCTGGATTTCAAATCACTCCGTATTCTTTATTGTTCATTGATTTTACCCTACTTAAATTATTGTGCAGAAGTCTGGGGTAATAACTATAAAAATTCGATACACTCATTAACCATGATGCAAAAAAGAGCAATTCGTATTATCCATAATGCTAAGTATCTGGGTCATACGAATCCATTATTTTTAGAGTCAAAATTATTAAAATTAGAAGATTTGGTTACATTCAAAACAGCTCAGATAATGTTTAGGGCCAAAAATAAAAATTTACTTGGAAACATTCAAAAATTATTTAACGAGCGTGTGGGGGGTTACAATTTAAGAGGAATATTTAACTTTAAGAAACAAAAAGTCCGTACGACTAGAAAAACCTTTTGTATTTCGGTTTGTGGAGTAGGAGTGTGGAATAAATTGAACGGGGAATTGAAGCAATGCACAAACATGAATCATTTTAAAATGATATATAAAAAAATAATTCTCAAGGGGTACAGGGATGGAGGGGATGGTTGACAAGTGGGGGTTGATGTTTATCTATTGCTTTACTATTGTTTACTTATGTTTGGGTACTTCAGATATGAAGTTTGTATGTACATAATAGTTGTATGTATATGTATGTATATGTATGTATATATATGTCTGTAGGTATTATGGGAAATTGCCTAGGGTAGTATTATTATTAGTAATGAATTGATTTTTAAATATGGTAGAAGTGTTGGGGAAAAGGGGTGAGATTTAATAAGTTATTCTTCTTCTCACTCCTTTTCGAGCTTGTACAGACACAGAGTTGGACATTGGAACTTTGATTTTGTTCTTCTCATTGTTTTGTAAATATTGATTGTAATGTCCAATTGTTTGATAATTTCAATTTTGTTAATATTAATGTCGTTAATGTCTTTACTTGTTCGGAATAAATAAATAAATAAATAAAAATAAATAAATAAATTCATTCATATATATAAGCATGTGGATAAACAGGGTCTGATTAGGAACAGTCAACATGGATTTGTGCCTGGAAGGTCATGTTTGACTAATCTTCTTGAATTTTTTGAAGAGGTTATTCGGGAAATTGATGAGGGTAAAGCAGTGGATGTTGTACATATGGACTTCAGTAAGGCCTTTGACAAGGTTCCTCACGGAAGGTTGGTTAAGAAGGTTCAATGGTTGGGTATTAATGGTGGAGTAGCAAGATAGATTCAACAGTGGCTGAATGGGAGATGCCAGAGAATAATGGTGGATGGTTGTTTGTCAGGATGGAGGCCAGTGACTAGTGGGGTGCCACAGGGATCTGTGTTGGGTCCACTGTTGTTTGTCATGTACATCAATGATCTGGATGATGGTGTGGTAAATTGGATTAGTAAGTATGCAGATGATATTAAGATAGGGAGGGTTGTGGATAATGAAGTAGATTTTCAAAGTCAACAGAGAGATTTATTTCAGTTGGAAGAGTGGGCTGAAAGATGGCAGTTGGAGTTTAATGCTGATAAGTGTGAGGTGCTACATCTTGGCAGGACAAATCAAAATAGGACGTACATGGTAAATGGTAGGGAATTGAAGAATGCAGGTGAACAGAGGGATCTGGGAATAACTGTGCACAGTTCCCTCAAAGTGGAATCTCATGTAGATAGGGTGGTAAAGCAAGCTTTTGGGGTGCTGGCCTTTATAAATCAGAGCATTGAGTATAGAAGTTGGGATGTAATGTTAAAATTTTACTTCGGAGTCACGTGAGGGACTTCGTGATGAACCCCGCCAGGACACATGCGTGCCATTATCGCCTCACGCTATGCAACGAGTCAGCACGGGAGAGGACGTCTCCCTCAAGCGGCAGTATTTAAAAGCCAACAACAGCAGGTAAGGGACTGCGTTTTTCGACTTATTTTTAGGTGAAAGATGGACAGAGTAACGAGGAGAAAGGCTGCGAAGAAGCTGGAGGGGGAGAACCGCGGAGTTGCGGACAGCCAGCAGGAACAGCAGCAGCCGACGGCACGGGAATCTTCTGAATTGGAGTCAGCTGTGCCCGACTTCGCTCCCGCTACGGCGAAATCCACTTCTCGGCCGGGTGGGAAAGCGAAGAGAAAGACCCCACGAATGCCGGACTCAGATGAGTCGGACTTTGAGGAGCCGCGAGCGGCCAGTGCCCGTGAGCACCGGGGCCGGTTCGAGCGGACGGGGCAGTACGAGCAGCCGGGAGCGGCTAGTGCCCGAGAGCACTGGAGCAGGTTTGACCGGCTGCATGACGAGGAGCAGCCGCGAGCGGCCAGTGCCCGTGAGCACGGGGGCCGGTTAAAGGGCTTTCTCATTGTGCGACCTGAAGCAAGACCTAACAAGATTTAACATCGTGGGAAACTTCTGCGATAGCAGTACGGCATTCGTGGACCACCGAGGACCTCCGTGGCGCTAACGGCAGGTAGTCGTGTGACTTGGTAAGGTCGGGAGAAAATTCAAACATTTTTGAATTTCTCCAAGAGTGTCTTGAGCAGCGTTGCAACATTGTATGGACGCAGATGCCAGTGCGATATCCGTGCGATATCCGTAATGACACTTGCGAATACCGTGGGAACTCCTGCGAACGGTAAACCCGGAAGCTTGACAGAAGGGACATAAGGTGAGTAAAAGAGGTGGTCTCAATATCGCCAATGGACCATGTGTCCATCGAGGACGTCCCACCTAATTGTCATTGTTTGAGAATCTTTTTCACAGTAAGACTTGCAGAGATGCCTCTCAGAAAATCGCAAAGAAAGGGGTCAAAGAAAGTCGGAAAGTTTTTAGCCATGCAGGTAAATGAGCAGGAGACTCAGCAAGAGAGACAGGTGGAGAGGCAAGAGGAGATGCCAGAGATACCACTGCCCATGGGCTCCTTGGAGCAGGGAGAGGGTGATCAAGGTGGATTTGAGATTGCCTCCCCAGTAGCTGTTGCCTCCACAATATTCTCAGCAGACGAGAACATAAAGGTTAGATGGCAGAAGGTAAGGCCATATAACTTCAACAGGGAACAAGAGGGTGAACTGGTGGAGTGGTACCAATTCAATGAGATTCTCTATGACAAATCCAGAGAGGATTATAGAAATAGGGAGAGAAAGCGCAACCTGCTGGAGACGAAGGCTGCTGAGTATCCCCGGTGCTCATGTGAGTAACTATAACAATATATTAGTTTATGTACAGGAGAACAATTTAATGTTATCCATGATTTAAAAACATACAATGCTACAGATGTAAAAGTGCTGTTTTTGCAGTCACCTTTAATTTATCTTATAAGTCTGTCTGTTCCCTGCAGCTGCAATGTAAAAGTAGTGCCAGACAGCTTTTACACCCTCTTCGTTTGAAGTGGGAATCATGTCTCTTAGAGCCATAAAATAAATTATGCATGAGGGCAGGCAATTTTCACTTGTAATTCTTGTCTTCAAAAAGGCCATCTGTATTGACCAACTTGTGCTCTGTTATCCAAGAAGAACAATAAATAGCACATTAAATGCGGAGGACATGCTCTTAAACAGGCCTCTCTTTACTGACCAAAACTTTAATTTAACGGAATAGATCCAATGCTTGAAGTTCCATTTAATTCCAGCACTCTACTTTAATGCAGATGACCAACTTTTGCAATGGTTCGCTACCCAGAGGACCATATACGGGAAAATCACCGCACTTGGGACAAGATCAGGGTCAGCTGGAAACAGACAGACAGAGAGGAATAGGTGGATAGAGGAGAGGTGGCGTTTCCTATCAGGGCATATTATGCGTTCAGTGACCGACCAGGACTAGCGCACCCAAGGTAATTTTATTACAAAAGATATTTGAGGTCTTGAGGCTCTGGACACCATGTGTAAATGACTTCATGTAATTCCTACAGGAAAAACACATAATTGAACAGGCGTTGGATGATCCTCTGGAAGGGACTTCCACACCGAGCCCATCCACCAGCCAACAGCACCGCAGTAGGCACAGTGCTAGCATCGACCTCACCACATCCAGAGGTGCTGAAGAAGGGACAGGTGTAGACAGCATTAGTAGTGTGAGTATATAAACTTGATGCTTATTGGACAATGCACCCACCCAGCATTTTGCTGATTTTTATATTTGCGCTGTGAATTTCCAGCTCCATAAAAGTATTCGAGACTGCTCGAGATTGTTGCAGGAAGGACGCATGACACCAATGGGCTTCATGCACAGGACATTCGACTTCTGTCACTCAATGATGGAAGATGAAATAAGTGATGGTCAATGGGATTTTGCATGGCTTATGATAAATGGGGCGATGACTTATAGAAATAACAAGGTATAGATAAATTCCTAAAATTATTCCCTTAATTCAGCGTCTCTGCTCACATCATAAAGCAACATAGTTTTAATGTCTGGTGTTGTCTGTGCAGTTAATGGAAGCACGTGCACCTGAGGCGCAGCGTCCACTGGTTCCTCAACCTCGCCAGCCTCACTTCTATGACCAGGTATTAACAAAGAAATGTGCGCTTCCCTAACTTGATTCATAATGTGTGTTTTTTTTTTACATTGACTAATACATAACTCTGTGATTCTAAAGTACACAGACAGGCCCTATGGACTGCCCCGTGCAATGGGGGGACATCTACCATTCCGTGCTGAACAGGTAAACTATTGTGTTTTGTGCAATATAAATTTAAAAATAAACATTACCATGCGCATATGGACAACAACTTATTCATGAGTTGTGTTAATGAGATTCAAGAGAAGAACTCTGATCTTCAAAGGGTACTTTAATGAAAGGTCCCGCAATTGTAAGGTCCGTGAGAAATTTTTGACATGTACCTCTTAATTTCCTTCTAGAGACACTCAACATCACCTCTGATGTTTGCAGAGCTGCAGCCTGCTCGAAATACACCTTTGCCTGTTGTTTACGGAGAGGTCCATGCAAAAAGTCCTTTTCAAGAAAGTGCAGCAGGTTGCGCTGACGTCAACTACCCCAGTTAACCCTCGGAAGCTGTGAAAAATCTGTGTGTGTAGATTTTTTTTGTGGTGTTTCAAATGACAGTTTGAGTTTTCGTTTATTTAATTTGTTGGCCACTCACCATTTGGTGTTACATCTGTAGTCCTTTGTAAATGTCTGTATGTTAATTTATGTGTCCTTTACTCTTGTGCATTTTCTTTTTGTTGGTGGCTACACATTTTATTATATCCTGAAGTGTGATAAAGCTTTTACCTCTGCATTTTGATTGTCATTGCCATTGCTTGTTTAAAATAAACTTATCTTTTACTATCAGCTTGATGTCTGCAAATCGTCATTAATACATCACTACAAGACGAATGTCTCTAATGTTATAATCCCTCTCATGCTGAAACACAAAAGACCTTAATGGAGGTGATATTCTCACATTTTGACTCATTAACATTTCTGAGTGTGCAGGACACTGAAATGTCCAGCTTTTTAAACGTGTTCTTCACCTCTTGGTAGAAAATAAAATAAGACAATCAGCACGGTAAATGTGATACAAAGTCTTTATTCCTATTTGAAAATATAAGAAGACGACTTCTGTCACATATTGAGAGTAGATGCATCACACAAAACATTTGTCTGTAAAAGGGCCTCGCAAACACGAAATACAACAAATGAGGCACGCCAGATTATTTAAAACACATTATATCCATCAACCTACAAGCGTCAACTCAGGCATTTAAAGGGACAATGCAATGTTCTAAACGGCATGTTTTGCGGACGGACATCTTAGAGGAAGCACTTTTCAGAGGACAACACTAGGAAGTTAGCTTATAACATGCAGTAGTGTTCCCATGGTCGGCTACCCATCAATATAGCTGTCCTGCCACGGCACACTCCCCAATTGTGAATTGTAGTAAGCGCAGAGATGGTTTCTTTGTTCTTTCACGCAGGATATGCCCGAGTTACCTTTCAAACGCTGCAGTGAGACCATTTTCAACTTGTTCGCACCACTTCTCCAAGCACCTAGTGTTACTTCCCCTGTGCCACTGTCCACTATGTCACCATCCTGGATGGATGTTGCTGATCCAGCAGCTGCAGCTCTCATTCGGATCAGGTTGTGCAGAACACATGCTGCATATACTATACTCTCCACATTCTTGGGCCTCTGCTCCATTGTCTTGAGCAAGCATCTAAATCTGTTTGCCAAGATGCCAAAATAATTTTCTACTACCCTCCTGGCCCTTGACAGCCTGTAATTGAAGATCCTCTGTTCCCTAGTTAGATTCCTCTGTGGATATGGCTTCATAATCCAGGGCCGTAGTGCAAAGGCTTCATCAGCAACCATCGCATATGGGATGTCCGGGCTGTCTTCTCCTGACAGTGGTTCTGGATCAGGCATGCCTGCTGTTCCACCTTCCATTTTCTTTCCAAGCCAGGTTTCTTTCCAAATCCGGCCATCACCAACACTTCCAGGTGTGCCCACATCCACATACAGGAAGTTGTAGTTATAATCAACCACCGCCATGAGTACAATTGAGTGGAATTTCTTGTAATTTAAATAATTTGAGCCACCTCCGGGTGGTTTACGAATTGCCACATGCTTGCCATCCAAAGCCCCACATGTGTGAGCAAAGTTCCACCTGTTTTCAAACCCCAGTGCAACTTTCTTCCACGCATCTGGTGTACTGGGGCATTCCATCACTTCAGCTGAATAAAATTGGATGATCGCCTCACAGGTTTCTCTGACAATACCACAGATGTTGTTGGTGGCGACAAGAAAGTTGTAAGACAGACTTTTATAAGAATCGCCTGAGGCCAAGTAGCGGAGGGTGATTGCTATGCGCAACCCTGGTTCCAGTGCCTTTCTCATTACAGTGTCAGTCTTCTTCAGCAGAGGTCCCAAATTATTCTTTAACTCATTAAAGAGCTCGGGTGAAATTCTGACAAAGTTTTTGAATGCACTTTTATCCTCTTCGCACAGCACATTAAGCAGTTGCTCATATTGTCCTAATTGAGGTCTCCGTTGAAACATGGGCTTAACCCAGTGAGACTTCCTCTTAATTATCTTTTTAATTAATCTCACCCTTCTGCCTTCACGCAAGCGTTTTCGATGCACATGTTGCGCTAATGCATACAGCACGTCAATGAAAATAACAACCAGCCTGTACTCGAACCAACTTTGTATAGGCATGTCTGCAAATGAGCCAATTCTACGAACGGAGGATATTTATATAGCGTGTGAAAAAAAAGTGACATCATTTGTGCCACGTGATTAACTACACTACAGTCCACGATGTTCATTCACGATTAACGGGAAAGATCGGGAGACGGACAAGTCAGTCGCACAAATGACAGAATTGCCGAGTACCATGGGAACTCTTTATCGTGGGAACACTTTATCGTGCGGAACTCGTGCTGGATCACGACCACTTCACTCGGGTGACATCTTGCTTCAGGTCGCACCGTGAGAACTGGCCATTAGAGCGGTTGCTCCAGGAGATCCTCCAAAGTGGCAGACTCCGGGAGAGGGAGGCTAGCCACAGTGGGCACCCAATAAGCCCCACAGCGGTACCCCTAGCGGGGCTGCATAGTGTCTCCTCCTCGTCAGAGGAGAACACGGAGGATCTGTTCTGGGTAGACTCTGAACGGGTCACAGAACCACATACCCCCAGTAGCCCTGGGGTGAAAGAAGGCATGCTGGATATGGTGAACCAATTATTCCAGCCAGACCTAAGCGGGGAAGACCTGGAGCCCAAAATTGCAGCCAGTGTGGACTATTTGTCTAGTAACAAACTACAGACACAGGCTATGTCTGATGCCATTGCACGGCATTTACCCCCAGGTAACTGCAAGGCATTGCAAGTGCCTAGTGTTAACCAGTGTATCTGGAGACATATGGGGACAGGTATCCGCAATACTGATCACAAAATCCAAAACGTGCTCAAGGTATTGACGGCGGGAATCACAGCATTTGCCCGAACTTTAAAAGAATCAGACATGAACCAAGACCACAAGGATGCACTGGCTCTACTGTGCAATTCACAGTACGAACTCAATTATATTCGGAAAAGTGCTATACAACCTACATTGGACCCCAAATTTGCCGGCTTTTGCAAACCAGGCACCTCAAAACAGCCAACACTCCCCATTTCTATGCTTGGGAGAATTAATGCTATAAAAATGATTTTTTTACCGCAACTGCTGTACCTACTTCAATTAATTCCGATATATATCCCAAAAACTTTTTTCAAAAAAGTCGATTCCATTGTTACAAGTTTTGTCTGGGATTATAAGAATCATAGAATAAGTATGTGGAATATTAATGGAAAAGATACTTAGAGATAATATATATAAGCATCTGGATAAACAGGGTCTGATTAGGAACAGTCAACATGGATTTGTGCCTGGAAGGTCATGTTTGACTAATCTTCTTGAATTTTTTGAAGAGGTTACTAGGGAAATTGACGAGGGTAAAGCAGTGGATGTTGTCTATATGGACTTTAGTAAGGCCTTTGACAAGGTTCCTCATGGAAGGTTGGTTAAGAAGGTTAAACTGTTGGGTATAAATGCAGGAATAGCAAGATGGATTCAGCAGTGGCTGAATGGGAGAAGCCAGAGGGTAATGGTGGATGGCTGTTTGTCGGGTTGGAGGCAGGTGACTAGTGGGGTGCCTCAGGGATCTGTGTTGGGTCCTTTGTTGTTTGCCATGTACATCAATGATCTGGATGAAGGGGTGGTAAATTGGATTAGTAAGTATGCAGATGATACCAAGATAGGGGGTGTTGTGGATAATGAAGAGGATTTCCAAAGTCTACAGAGTGATTTAGGCCATTTGGAAAAATGGGCTGAAAGATGGCAGATGGAGTTTAATGCTGATAAATGTGAGGTGTTACACCTTGGCAGGACAAATCAAAATAGGACGTACATGATAAATGGTAGGGAATTGAAGAATACAGTTGAACAGAGGGATCTGGGAATAACCGTGCATAGTTCCTTGAAGGTGGAATCTCATATAGATAGGGTGGTAAAGAAAGCTTTTGGTATGCTAGCCTTTATAAATCAGAGCATTGAGTATAGAAGCTGGGATGTAATGTTAAAATTGTACAAGGCATTGGTGAGACCAAATCTGGAGTATGGTGTACAATTTTGGTCGCCCAATTATAGGAAGGATGTCAACAAAATAGAGAGAGTACAGAGGAGATTTACTAGAATGTTGCCTGGGTTTCAACAACTAAGTTACAGAGATAGGTTGAATAAGTTAGGTCTTTATTCTCTGGAGCGCAGAAGGTTAAGGGGGGACTTGATAGAGGTCTTTAAAATGATGAGAGGGATAGACAGAGTTGATGTGATCAAGCTTTTCCCTTTGAGAATAGGGAAGATTCAAACAAGAGGACATGACTTCAGAATTAAGGGACAGAAGTTTAGGGGTAACATGAGGGGGAACTTCTTTACTCAGAGAGTGGTAGCGGTGTGGAATGAGCTTCCAGTGGAAGTGGTGGCGGCAGGTTCGTTGGTATCATTTAAGAATAAATTGGATAGGCATATGGATGAGAAGGGAATGGAGGGTTATGGTATGAGTGCAGGCAGGTGGGACTAAGGGGAAAAAATTGTTCGGAGCGGACTTGTAGGGCCGAGATGGCCTGTTTCCGTGCTGTAATTGTTATATGGTTATATGGTTAAGTAAAAAACATTTATGTAAATCAAAGATAAATGGAGGTCTGGCTTTGCCAAATTTCTTATTTTATTTTTGGGCATATTAAAAACATGAATTTCTGGCTGGAAGAAATGGATCAACAACCAGATTGGCTAATGATGGAAAAGGAAGACTGTCTACCTTTTGAAATTGGACCGATCATATTTGCCCCCACAAAACTGCACAAAAAAACCTATAAAGAAAACCCCATAATACATAGTGGAATACGAATTTGGAAACAAATAAAAAAAGATTTAAAATTGAATAATATACCACTCTGCCTTCCCAATGTAAGTAATCCTTTATTCAAATCATCCTTTATGGACAAAGGTTTCACACAATGGAAAAATTATGGAATCAAAAATATAGGACATCTTTATGGGAAAGGTACTTTTCTTTCATTTCAAGAGTTACAACAGAATTATGGACTGCACTCAAATAATTTCTTCAGATATCTACAAATTAGAGATTATGTTAAATCTAATACACAAGTTTACAGGAATAGGGAATCAGAAATTCTTGATGAATGTCTGAACAAGCATCCTAATACTGAAAAACTAATAGCTTATATTTATAACACCCTACTAAATAACGAGGTACCACCGACCGAACCATATAGATACAAATGGGAAAATGAAATAGGTCATCCTATCACAAAAGATATGTGGGACGAAAGTTTACAACAAATACATCAATGTTCATTAAATGCCAGACATACTTTAATACAATTCAAGGTCTTACATAGACTACACTTCTCTAAAATAAAACTAAATAGAATCTTCCCACAAATCTCTCCTATTTGTGATAAATGTCTACATTTAGAGGCTAATTTAACACATACTGTATAAAACTGTATAAAACTGTATAAAACTTAAACATTTCTGGACTGATATTTTTGAAATAACTTCAGAAGTTATTAATACAAAACTGGACCCAGACACAAAATTAATAATACTTGGAATATCAGAACAAAGCTTAACACTCACAACAAACCAAAGAAACTTCCTCAATTCCAGTATAATAACCGGAAAAACATTAATATTAAAATTTTGGAAAGGCCCTACAACCCCCACAATTAAAATGTGGATTACGGAAATGTCGGAGACCCTATACTTAGAAAGAATTAGACTTGTCTTAATGGACAAACAAGATCTTTTCCATAAAATTTGGGCTCCATTCATTAACTATCTGAAGGGATAGATTGGCTCAGCACGAGGACCCAGCTGAAACTTGAACTCAGGAATAGATGAAAAGCTATACTTTATAACCTACGAACCTATCTCCATTGATGTATTACAGGTAACCCATTCCACCTCCCTTGTTTTTCTGTTGTGTGTTTTTTTTTGCTTTCTTTTTTATTTGTAACTTTCTACCCTCTCTTTTTCCCTCTTTCTATAAAAAATAAAAACACTAGAAGCAGAAGTAATTGAGCATGGAAAATTTTAATAATGTATGACTGATGTATATGAAAAGTTTTTTTTACTATAATATGTAACTACATTTTATAATATGTCTACTTCTAATAAATAAATTTAAAAAAAACAAAAAAAAAACAGCCAATGCTATTGTTTGGAGGGGACTTGCCAAAACAAGTCAAACAACTCAATGAAGAGTCTAAAGCACTAGGGCTTATAAAAGCAGCCACCAAGACATACTTTGGAAAGAGATACCAACCCTACGGACCTCCCAGAAGGGCAACATATAGCGCAGGGAGCGCTAAAACCAGGAGCACCCAGCAGCGGTCTTTTTTAAGGCATGGCCCAGGACGACCGCCCGGGAGAAAACGCCAGCCTCCAACCCAACAGACCCAAACAACAACGCCTCAACATCCTCTGAGAACAACAAGGAAGTAACTCAACCACCACTGGTAACCGTGGAGGTAGATGGGTCTGGTTCCTCGAAAATGAATACGAGCACTAAAGTTGGGGGAAGGTTACGGTATTATTTGCATGCATGGAATGAAATAACTCTAGACACTCACATTCTAAGCAGTATCCAGAGTTATACAATAGAGTTCATACTAAAACATAACCCTCCGGTACAACATGCACCGAACCGAACGTTCGTGCTTACAGGCATAGAAACATCTAAAGCACATACTGAACTACAACGACTACATAAAAAAGGAGTAATTGAACACACCAAACACGAACCACAGGAATTCTTGTCCAATATTTTCGTAAAAAACAAGAAGGATGGTGGTTGCCGCATCATCATCGATTTGTCTACATTAAACACATTTCTACAATATATTCATTTCAAAATGGAAACCTTTGTTACTGCCAAGGAATTAGTTTCAGCAGGCTACTATATGGCAAGCGTAGATTTAAAAGATGCTTACTATACAGTACCCATCAGAGGTGACCACAGATGTTATTTGAAATTTAATTGGATGGGACAGCACTAGCAATACAGGGCATTACCAAATGGTCTAACTTCAGCACCCAGGTTATTGACAAAAATTTTGAAACCGGCATTGGCATTACTGCGAAAACAAAAACATATGGTAATGGCATATCTGGATGATATATTTATTGTTGGGAAAACATTGGAATTAGCTAAAGAAGCAGTAACAGCCACGAAACAGCTGTTCGAACACCTGGGTTCCAATTAAATCCCAATTAAATCCCAATTAACGCCTTCAACACAAATGGATTACCTAGGGTTCACCATTAATTCGATTCACATGTCAGTGACTGCCAATAGAAAAAGCTACAGCCCTACAAGAGGCTTGCAGCGAAATCATTGACATC
The DNA here is from genome assembly GCF_010909765.2 of Amblyraja radiata. Lineage (NCBI taxonomy): Eukaryota > Metazoa > Chordata > Chondrichthyes > Rajiformes > Rajidae > Amblyraja > Amblyraja radiata. The sequence continues at coordinate 2,544,540 of NC_046004.1, read as the reverse complement.
ACCAAACCCTCCATTAGACTGGTAGCCAGGATAATTCGGAAAATAGTGGACGCATTACCAGCCACACAATTTGGATCCTTACATTATCGAAATTTACAGAGAGCTAAAATTAGAGCACTCAAAATTAATAGGGGCCATTTTGACAGGCCAATGGAACTACCTACAGAAGCCATTATAGAATTAAAATGGTGGATATACAATATCAAGGATTGTTCCAACCCACTAATCATTAGCAACCCGTCTATGGTGCTACAAACTGATGCAAGTGCACTGGGTTGGGGTGCCACCAATTCCATCTCCAGCTGTGGAGGGTGATGGAATGCACAGGAAGCGTCATTATTAGAAACGCAAGGTATAAATTACCTGGAAATGTTAAGTGCATTCCATGGCCTTAAGTCGTATTGTTTGGGATTAAATCACCAGCATGTTAGACTACAAATAGACAACACCACCGTGGTAGCATATATCAACCATATGGGTGGAAACAAATCGACATCTTGTGACAATCTGGCCAAAACAATTTGGGAATGGTGCATCCAGAGGAATATTTGGGTATCAGCTACCTATTTACCAGGTAAACTAAATTTAGTGGCAGACACCAGGTCACGCAAATTCAAAGAAAACACTGAATGGATGTTGGATAAAAACGTATTTGCTGAAAATACAGCACGATATGGAACACCGGATATCGATCTTTTCGCATCCAGGCTAAACCACCAGGTACCAAGTTATGTTTCATGGGAACCAGACCCTGGGGCAGCAGCTACAGATGCATTTTCGCTGCATTGGGGGAAATTGTTCTTTTATGCATTCCCTCCTTTCTGCCTCATCAGTCGGGTACTGAGGAAAATCCAACAGGACTCTGCATCTAGGATTCTCATAGTACCCGATTGGCCTACTCAACCATGATTCCCAGTAATACTAGACATGGCACTAGAACCATGCATCACGGTTCAACATGGACCTAAATTGCTGGTAAATCCAGTAACACAGGAAAGTCACCCCTGTCATAAATATACTAACTTGTTAATTTGTAGAGTTTGAAGGCGCCTCTACAACACATGGGACTGACGGACCGAACAATGGACATGATTGCATCGGCCCACAGACAGTCCACCAATAAACAGTACTTGGTGCACATCAAAAATGGGGGAAGTACTGTCACAACAATAACCTCAACCCCAGATCCAACCATATTCCGTCTGTTCTGGAATTTTTGGCCAGTCTACATTTCGATGAGGGACTCAGCTACAGTGCTATCAACTGTGCCAGAAGTGCTCTGTCCAATTACTTGTGGCAAGGAACAGAGCGACATTCTGTAGGGACTCACCCCCTGGTGACCAAACTTATGAGGGGTTTTTTCAACACCAATCCCCCTAAAACCAGGTACACCCAAATTTGGGATGTGAGTATAGTTTTGACCATGTTAAGAAACTGGTCTCCACCTACAACTCTGTCCCTACAGAAACTCACTATGAAGATGGTCATGCTGATGGCGTTGGTCACGGCACAAAGCGTCCAGTCGCTACAAAAACTAAGGCTGGACAACTTGACCATTTCATCAGGCAACATGATTTTCATTATACATGACTTGATTAAACAGAACAGACCAGGAACAGCAGGGCAGAGAATAGAATTCAGGGCCTACCCGACGGATGACCGCCTCTGTGTAATAAATCATTTACAACTATACATAGAAAAAACAAGGATCATCAGAGGGAAAGAAATGGCACTGTTAATCAGCCACAAACAGCCACATAACAAAGTGACTACTCAGACCATCTCTCGATGGCTGAAACAGGTTTTAATGAAGGCAGGAGTGGACACTAATATTTTTAAATCTCACTCCACCAGGGCTGCAGCTACATCGGCAGCAAAACGTTTGGATGTTCCTATGGACCAAATCCTCGGGACAGGAGGATGGTCAATGGAAAGGACGTTCCAACAATTTTATCATAAACCGGTCATAGAACCTGGAAAATTTGCAGATACAATTTTAAGTTCTGTAATATGATTTACCCACAAATAGGGGTTATGATTTGAATTTTAATAAATTTCGTTAAATCAAGATCTTATTGTTATCTATGATGTTAACATTATTCTCCCCACAATCAAGGCAGTAGTGAAGCATGGACTCGTTCCACGGCATGGAATCACAGGGCTATAAAATCTTCACGAAGTCCCTCACGTGACTCCGAAGTAAAATAGTAAGATTAAACGAGAACTTACCAGTTTGAAGTTTGATCTTTATTTTATGAGGAACGTTGAGGGAATACGTGCCCTCCGCTCCCACCCTTGATCATAGTCTGAACTGGTATCTGTTGTCTAATCTTACTATGTTTAGTCATTATAGTTATCTGTGATTCCACACCGCTGCTTTGAAGAATGACACGCATGCGTCCTGGCGGGGTTCTTCACGTATTCCCTCAACGTTCCTCCTCATAAAATAAAGATCAAACTTCAAACTGGTAAATTCTCGTTTAATCTTACTATTTTACGACTTCCGGTGGCTGCTATGAAGCAGTGAAGGCAGCTGCACTGAGCTCTCCTCCAACAAATCGTGTTTAAAGTCGACTCCCATGCCAGGATCGAGTTAAAAAAATCTTATCAGGTTTGCTGAACGTCGAGGGTACTGACTCAATCAAACGGTACCGGTGGATTTGGGATTTTAAACGATCTTATCCTTAAAACTGGATGAGAAAGCGAAGAGGTCAGAAAGGACCCAAGAAAACTACAATCAGTTTCCAGCTCCAAAAAGCTCTGGATGAGCTTGAAACCACCCCGGAACTCACTTTTGAAAGTTTGGAAGAGGAGCTGGAACCTCAACAACCTACAAGCGATATGGCTGCGAGAAGTGATACAAAGGAGAAAGAAATGAAAAGCTGGGAAGAAATGGTAAGAGCTAATATTCTTAAAGATATCACTAAAGATCTTCAGAAGCAATTTGCCAAAATGAATTCTACAATGCAGAACAACTTCTCCACTATGGAGGGCAATCTTTCTAAGAAAATTGATAATAGCTGCGGCGAAGTAAAAGAGCTTTATGTAGCCCTGAACCAGCAGTTTAAAGATTTGGAGTCCAGGACGGCGAAGGAATTGGAAAGTATCCAGAAAGAGTATAACAATAAACATGACACCCTGCTGAAGCAATTAACAGACTCGGAAAAATTGATGGAAGAGATGGATGGTGAAATGGAACAGATGAGCCAAGAAATACAAGGTCTGGAGACTTCCGGTTGGCGCCATGATGTGAGTGGAATTCTCGCCATTACAGCTCCGCAAAAAACTGAATTAAAAACGGGGGTAAAAGGGTCAAACAAACGCACTTACCACAGGAGATCGATTGCAAACGGCTCCGGCAGCGTTTAAAAGGTGCGTGACGTCATCAGGCGCGCCATTACAGCTCCGCAAAAAACTGAATTAAAAACGGGGGTAAAAGGGTCAAACAAACGCACTTACCACAGGAGATCGATTGCAAACGGCTCCGGCAGCGTTTAAAAGGTGCGTGACGTCATCAGGCGCGCGATTTTAAGAAGAAATTATGACCCAGCGCTCCCCTCCCCCCACCACTGGAAAAAAATCTATGAGAAGGGAAACAGGCCTGAGCTCGGGTGCTGCTGCTGCTTCTCAAGAAGATGTCTCACAGAGGAAAGCTGAAATGGAGGAACTCAAGACTACCATTCTAGGTGAGATAAAGAAGCAGAGGAAGGAGTATAAGGAGGAGATAAAAAGTTTAAAAGCGGATATGCTGGTGTCTCACGAGAAAATTAAAGAAGACTTAATAAAACAAGTTATAACGACGGTAAGAAGTATGATGGATGAGTGGAAGGAAAAGGCTAATGCCGAGTTACAAACTCAAATCGAGGAGGTAAAGGATATAGCTGCTGGGATGGAAAGAAAGCTGGATGGCAAGATAGATCCTACTATAATTTCGCTAGACCAACAAGGCGAAGCAATTAAAGAGCTAACTAAGATTGCTGAACTGAATACTAAGGAGACCGAAAAACTCCGTGCCGAGAACAAACGCCTCTCAGAATTATTACGCAAAACAAACGAGAAATGTATTGATCTGGAGGGACGCCAACGCCGTAAAAATTTGCGTATAGTTGGTCTGAGCGAAGGTCGTGAGGGGAGTCAAGATCCTCGAAAATTTGTTGCAAAACTTTTAAAGGATATTCTGAATTTGGATCAAGAACCCCTGTTGAGCCGTGCACATAGGGCTCTAAGACGGGACCCTGGGATAGGTTCATCGCCCAGACAAATGATTGTAAAAGTGGCCTTTGATCATGTCTTCGAAGAAATGATGAAGATAATAATAAAAAAGAGAAACCTGAAATACGAGGGAGACAACATCAGTATTTTTAGAGACTGCCCAGCAGAAGTGGCCAAGAAAAGATCACTATTTAGAGAAACAAGAGGTATCCTGAGGAATTTACAGAATACTAAGGATCTGAGATATGGCTTGATGTACCCAGCAACACTGAGAGTAACTTATGATGACAAGGAATATCGTTTCGTTAAGTATACTGAAGCATTGAAATTCGCCCGAGGCATACAGCAGAAGCCAGAAGATGAAGAGAGAGAAGACGCAGAGGAAGGACCCGAGGGAGAAGGAGAGGGCTGAACTTTTATCATCGACCTGTGGTTATGAAATACTCACTTAGAAGGAAGTGGAATAATGGACATTTAGTTGTAGTTCTGTATTAATTATTAGAAAATATTTAATTATTCCATGATAATAGTATTACATATTATAGTATTAAATACAATTGATATTAGTAATTAGCAAATAGTAATATGAATAATAGAAATAATTACTAAGTACTAAGTATATAAAGTTAGTACCCCACCCCAATATATATAGCATTTGAGATAGGAGCTGGTCTAATTAACATCTTTTTTTTTAATTAAAAAAACGGAAGTCTTTAGATTAATGGCCACGTTAGTGTGGCTTTCACCTTCACATACTACACACTATATAAGTGTAGTTTCTTTTTTTTCTGAGCACCCTATTAACACCCTTTACTTTTTTTTTATTATTGATATTTCTTATTGTTTTTGTTTTTTATTGATCTTATATTATATATTATTTGAATGTAGATGTGAAGGATATTGTGTATTTAGTTTAAGAAGACATAGATGCGGATTAAGGTGGATAGAAATTCTCATTGGATTGATGTCCGGGCGCAACGGGGAGCTGGGGGAGTCAAGAAGGCTACTCCAAAAAAAGCCGCCCTAATAGTAAAATGCATGATATAAAGGTGAAGACTGGGGGTGATGGAGTAACCTTCTGCAGTTGGAATGTAAAAGGAATTAATGAACCAATTAAAAGGGGAAAGGTGTTAGCTCAGTTGAACAGATTGAAGACAGATGTCATTTTCCTTCAAGAGACTCATCTTAAAAAAGATGCTCAACATAGATTAACAGCTAAATGGATTTCTAAGGTGTATCATTCTACATTTATACATAAATCTAGAGGAGTTGCAATAATTATTCGCAAAGGTATACCTTTCATACAAAGTTCTATTATAGAGGATAAAGAAGGCAGATATGTAATAATTACAGGGGAATTATATTCAAAAAAGGTAATTTTAATGAATATATATGCCCCTAATTTTGATAATCCACTATTTTTTAAGAAAATATTTAATAATATTCCTATATCCACTCAACACAATTTAATAATTGGAGGTGATTTAAATTGTACTTTAGATAACTATCTAGATAGATCATCTGCAAAAAGGAAAGCTGCCTCGAAATCAAGTAAATTCATAAATGCTTTTATCAATACATCTAATATTAAAGACATCTGGAGGTTAGATAATCCATCCGGACGAGAATATTATTTTTTCTCGCCCGTACATGGAACCTATTCGAGGAGAGATTATTTTTTAATAGATTCTAGATTACTTCCTTTTACGTATGACGCAAAATATCATAATATTATCATCTCGGATCATGCGCCATTAACATTTAAGATAAAATTAAAAGATATATCTAATAAAACTACTACCTGGAGATTTAACCCTCAGATATTAAAGGACAATGACTGTTGTAAATATGTGATGGATCAGATTAAATTATTTTTTGAAACTAATGATAATCCTGAAATTTCCCCATCACTATTTTGGGACACATTTAAGGCATTCATGCGTGGCGCAATAATATCCGCACAAGCACATCTCAATAAAGAAAATCGAAAAATAGAACAAAATTTAGAAAATGAGATAAAACGTCTAGATAATGAAAATATAAAACAGCCTTCCAAAGAGTTAAGTAATAAAATTGCATCAGTAAAATATAGATTAAATAAAATATATTCTAATCAAGTTATTAAACTTTTTCAACAAACTAAACAAGTGTATTTTGAATTTGGAGATAAACCACAAAAATTACTAGCACGACAGCTTAGAAAATTAGAAGATGAGAAGATGATACACGGAATTAGATCTGAGTATGGAAATATACTGATTACTCCAAAAGATATTAATGATAGATTTTTACAATATTATAAAAATCTTTATTTGTCAAAACTAACAGGACAAACAGATAGTATGGAAATATTTTTATAAGAATGTCAAATCAATAGCTTAGATCAGGAAGGTAGAGAATTGTTAAATGCTGAAATAACAGTAAAAGACATTATAGAATCAATTAGTTCGCTAAAGAACGGAAAAGCAGCGGGCCCGGATGGCCTGAGTGCAGAATTTTATAAAAAATGTCAAGATCTGATTTCTCCAAGATTACAAATAATGTATAGATATGCATATGACCAAGGAAAATTACCAGAATCTCTAAATGAATCCACAATTACACTCATCCCTAAAGTAGATAAGGATTTGGAAGATCCTGGATCATATAGAGCGATTGCCCTTTTAAATACAGACCAAAAAATATTAACTAAGGTCTTATCTAGGAGATTAAGTTTAGTGATCTCTAAATTAATACATTATGATCAAACAGGTTTTATCCCAAAACGTTATTCATCCCATAATCTCAGACGCTTGTTTAATATTATATATTCAAAAAGAATACGAGATACGGAACTAGCGGTTATATCATTAGATGCAGAAAAAGCGTTTGATCAGGTGGAATGGATGTATTTATTTAATATAATGGAAAAGTTTCAATTGGGGGATAGATTTTGTAAATGGGTAAGAATTTTATACTCGAATCCTATTGCAAGAATTTTGACTAACCAAATTTTATCAGCCAAATTCAAACTCTCTAGGGGATGCAGACAGGGATGTCCGTTATCACCCTTATTGTTCGCATTGGTGATAGAACCATTGGCGGAAAAAATTAGATCTGAACCTGAAATATATGGCTATAATACTGATACAACAATTAATAAAATTTCTTTATATGCAGATGATGTTTTGATTTATATTACAAAACCGGAAATTAGTATTCCCAACCTGCTAAACATTATAACTAAGTTTGGTGCATTTTCTGGGTATAGGATTAATTGGGATAAAAGCGAGATTATGCCAATAACAGGAATAAATCTAAATACATTACAACAATACCCATTAAAAGTAGTTACAGACAAACTTAAATATTTAGGGATTAACGTAACTAAAACTCATAACTCATTAATAAAATCCAACTATCCTCAACTATTAGATAAACTTAGAAAAAATATTTTATATTGGAAAACACTTCCTATATCCATGATTGGTAGAATAAGTGCCATAAAGATGGTATTTCTACCACAGTTGTTATATTTGTTTCAGGCTATTCCTTTTTTTCTTCCGAAAACTTTTTTTTTAAAAATTGATAATATTGTTAATAGTTTTATTTGGGATTATAAAAATCACAGAATAAATAAAAAACATCTATGCAAAGCTAAGATAAATGGAGGATTAGCACTTCCAAACTTTTTATATTATTTTTGGGCTGTTCAGATTAAGAATATGAATTTCTGGTGGGAAAATATGGATCATGAACCGACATGGTTAAATATAGAAAAGGAAGACTGTCTACCTTTCAATGTAGGTTCGATAATTTTTGCACCAACGGAAGTACAAAAAAAAAATTATAAAGACAACTTAATAATATATAATAATAGACGTATTTGGAAACAAATAGTTAAGACTCTACATTTGGATAATCTCTCATTTAGATTACCAATTATGAATAACCCATTGTTTAAACCTGCTATATTAGATGGGGGGTTTAAACAATGGGATGATTTAGGAATTACAAGGATAGAACACCTTTATAGAAAAGGAAAATTTCTTTTATTCCAGGAGTTACAAGATATTTATGGATTGCCTCCACAACATTTGTTTAGGTATTTACAAATTAGAGATTATATTAAATCCAATACACAAGATTATAAAAATAAAGAAGCAGGACTGTTAGACGAACTGTTTAATTTATATCCAAATACAGAAAAATTAATAGCCTATATATATAACATCATTTTGGATAAGGAGAATCCAATAACGGAAATATATCGTCAAGCATGGGAAAATGAAATGGGATTGGCTATAACCATATAACCATATAACCAACAAAAGAAAACTGGGAAGAAAGTCTACAACGAATACACCGGTGTTCATTAAACGCCAGACATATATTGATACAATTTAAAGTATTATATAGGTTACATTATTCGAAAACTAAATTAAATAGTATTTTTCCGAATCTCTCCGCTATTTGTGATAAGTGCAAGAAAGCAGAGGCAAATTTAATACATAGTTTCGTTACATGTCCTAAATTGAATTATTACTGGACAGAAATTTTTAAAGTTATTTCTGAAGTCATCAAAGTTAAATTGGACCCTAACCCAAAGCTAATAATATTTGGAATTCCGGATTTACATCTATCACTTACAGTAAATCAAAGAAATTTCTTTGATTACTGTTTGATAATTGGGAAAAAAATCATATTGAAATTTTGGAAGGGAACATTATCCCCCACAACCAAAATGTGGGCAGCAGAGATGATGGAGACCTTACATCTGGAAAGAATTAGATTTGTCCTATTGGACAAGTATAATTCTTTTGAACAGATATGGTCTCCATATATACAGTATTTAGAGAAGTAGCTGTTCTTGGCAACACAGCTCGACGTGCACCCTGCGGGATTTGGTGAGAATAATTCATTTTTATATTGGAATTAACATATATGTCTTTATTGATACTATCACTTGTAGTAGTGTTATTATCAATACATATTGTGGTTTTTCATTTTTTTTTTTTTTTTTTTTTTTTTTTTCCGTTTCTTTTCTTTCTTATATATAATCAAATTATTATTTAATCACTCTCTTAATGATTTATAACTGTTCTATTCTTTTTCTATCATTATTTCTAAAAAAAATAGTAGATAAGTATTATTAGTGTTTTACTTAATGCAAATTGAATTAATTTGATATAAAGTTGTTTGAAGCATTGTAATTGATTACCTTTAATAAAAAAATATATTACTAGAAATACCCACAACAGATGGAATTAGAAGAGACTGGGAACAAGAATTAGCTATAAAAATTTCAAAAGAGAGCTGGGATAATCATTTACTACAGGTGCATAAATGCTCGATCAATGTACGACATACGCTTATCCAATTCAAAACATTACATAGACTATATTATTCAAAAACTAAATTAAATAAAATCTTTCCTAATGTTTCACCAATCTGTGATAAATGTCTGTGTCAAGAAGCTACCATAGCGCACTCTTTTGTTTTTTGTACAAAAATCCAAAAATTCTGGCATGGAATATTTGATATTTTTTCAAAATTAATTAAAATAAAACTGGTACCAAAACCAGAATGGATCATTTTTGGGATATCGGAAGGTATCCCTGAATTAAACGTGTATCAGAAGAATTTACTCAATTACGGGCTAATAATGGGAAAAAAGCTCATACTTAAATTCTGGAAAAATGCGCCCACACCAACAATAAAAATGTGGACATCAAATATGTTTGAAACATTACATCTGGAAGAGATGAGATTCCTCTTAGCAGGTAAAGCAAACCAATTCCAAAAGACGTGGTCTACGTTTATGGACCTATTACAAGCATGAGGTGCAATAGTAATTTTAAAAATAAATAAATAAATAAATGGTATCAGGACCTGGCATTGGGAGGTAAAACAACAAAAACAGACTTGGTTGGTAGTCTTTCTGCGGAGTTTAATGTTATAATAGAGCGATTGTCCTTACTTTCTTTTTCTTTCTTTTCTAGGGTCTACTTTCTTACTTTACTTCCTTCTCTAACTTCTTTTCTAAGGGGCTTTCTTTTCCCAACACTCTCTTGCACTTCACAACTCTTGCGCACCTTCTATACTTTCCTTACTTCTATCTTTTTCTTAAAGCTTTAAAAAAAAATGAAGCGGTACAAAAAATGTATTAAGATATATGTGCTGTGTGTTATTGTAATTTACCGTACTTCTAATAAAAAAATAAAATAAAAAAAAAAAAAAAAGAAAGTCAATATGGATTCAGAACAAATAGATCAACATCACTTGCAATACTAGAATTAATTGAAGACATCACAAACGCCATTGATAAGAAATTATATGCAGCTGGGATATTTATTGACATAAAAAAAGCATTTGATACAATTAATCATGATATTTTATTAAAAAAATTGGAGAGGTATGGAATTAGAGGAATAGTACTGGACTGGATTAAAAGCTACTTAAGTAACAGGCAACAGTTTGTAAATCTGGGTAGTCATAACTCTACATGCTTGGACATTGTGTGTGGTGTACCACAGGGGTCAGTGCTGGGCCCAAAATTATTTATCATGTACATAAATGATATTTGTAATGTGTCCAATGTCTTGAGGCTGGTTTTGTTTGCAGATGATACAAATATTTTTTGTTCTGGGGAAAATTTAAAACAGCTATTGGATAAAATAATAAAAGAAATGGGTAAATTGAAAATATGGTTTGATAGGAATAAAATGTCATTAAATCTGAGTAAAACTAAAATAATGTTATTTGGTAATTGTAGAATAAATACACTAGTAAGTATAAAGATAAATGGGGTGGAAGTTGAAAGAGTGCATGAAAATAAATTTCTTGGGGATATAATTGACGATAAAATAAGCTGGAAATCACATATTAAACATGTAAAATTAAAATTGTCAAAAAGTATCTCTGTATTATACAAAGCCAAGCAAGCCCTGGATTACAAATCACTCCGTATTCTTTATTGTTCATTGATTTTACCCTACTTAAATTATTGTGCAGAAGTCTGGGGTAATAACTATAAAAAATCGATTAACCCTCATTAACACTCATTAACCATGATGCAAAAAAGAGCAATTCGTATTATCCATAATGCTAAGTATCTGGGTCATACGAATCCATTATTTTTAGAGTCAAAATTATTAAAATTAGAAGATTTGGTTACATTCAAAACAGCTCAGATAATGTTTAGGGCCAAAAATAAAAATTTACCTGGAAACATTCAAAAATTATTTAACGAGCGTGTGGGGGGTTACAATTTAAGAGGAATATTTAACTTTAAGAAACAAAAAGTCCGTACGACTAGAAAAACCTTTTGTATTTCGGTTTGTGGAGTAGGAGTGTGGAATAAATTGAACGGGGAATTGAAGCAATGCACAAACATGAATCATTTTAAAATGATATATAAAAAAATAATTCTCAAGGGGTACAGGGATGGAGGGGATGGTTGACAAGTGGGGGTTGATGTTTATCTATTGCTTTACTATTGTTTACTTATGTTTGGGTACTTCAGATATGAAGTTTGTATGTACATAATAGTTGTATGTATATGTATGTATATGTATGTATATATATGTCTGTAGGTATTATGGGAAATTGCCTAGGGTAGTATTATTATTAGTAATGAATTGATTTTTAAATATGGTAGAAGTGTTGGGGAAAAGGGGTGAGATTTAATAAGTTATTCTTCTTCTCACTCCTTTTCGAGCTTGTACAGACACAGAGTTGGACATTGGAACTTTGATTTTGTTCTTCTCATTGTTTTGTAAATATTGATTGTAATGTCCAATTGTTTGATAATTTCGATTTTGTTAATATTAATGTCGTTAATGTCTTTACTTGTTCGGAATAAATAAATAAATAAATAAATAAAAATAAATAAATTCATTCATATATATAAGCATGTGGATAAACAGGGTCTGATTAGGAACAGTCAACATGGATTTGTGCCTGGAAGGTCATGTTTGACTAATCTTCTTGAATTTTTTGAAGAGGTTATTCGGGAAATTGATGAGGGTAAAGCAGTGGATGTTGTATATATGGACTTCAGTAAGGCCTTTGACAAGGTTCCTCACGGAAGGTTGGTTAAGAAGGTTCAATGGTTGGGTATTAATGGTGGAGTAGCAAGATAGATTCAACAGTGGCTGAATGGGAGATGCCAGAGAATAATGGTGGATGGTTGTTTGTCAGGATGGAGGCCAGTGACTAGTGGGGTGCCACAGGGATCTGTGTTGGGTCCACTGTTGTTTGTCATGTACATCAATGATCTGGATGATGGTGTGGTAAATTGGATTAGTAAGTATGCAGATGATATTAAGATAGGTAGGGTTGTGGATAATGAAGTAGATTTTCAAAGTCTACAGAGAGATTTATGTCAGTTGGAAGAGTGGGCTGAAAGATGGCAGTTGGAGTTTAATGCTGATAAGTGTGAGGTGCTACATCTTGGCAGGACAAATCAAAATAGGACGTACATGGTAAATGGTAGGGAATTGAAGAATGCAGGTGAACAGAGGGATCTGGGAATAACTGTGCACAATTCCCTCAAAGTGGAATCTCATGTAGATAGGGTGGTAAAGCAAGCTTTTGGGGTGCTGGCCTTTATAAATCAGAGCATTGAGTATAGAAGTTGGGATGTAATGTTAAAATTTTACTTCGGAGTCACGTGAGGGACTTCGTGATGAACCCCGCCAGGACACATGCGTGCCATTATCGCCTCACGCTATGCAACGAGTCAGCACGGGAGAGGACGTCTCCCTCAAGCGGCAGTATTTAAAAGCCGACAACAGCAGGTAAGGGACTGCGTTTTTCGACTTATTTTTAGGTGAAAGATGGACAGAGTAACGAGGAGAAAGGCTGCGAAGAAGCTGGAGGGGGAGAACCGCGGAGTTGCGGACAGCCAGCAGGAACAGCAGCAGCCGACGGCACGGGAATCTTCTGAATTGGAGTCAGCTGTGCCCGACTTCGCTCCCGCTACGGCAAAATCCACTTCTCGGCCGGGCGGGAAAGCGAAGAGAAAGACCCCACGAATGCCGGACTCAGATGAGTCGGACTTTGAGGAGCCGCAAGCGGCCAGTGCCCGTGAGCACCGGGGCCGGTTCGAGCGGACGGGGCAGTACGAGCAGCCGGGAGCGGCTAGTGCCCGAGAGCACTGGAGCAGGTTTTACCGGCTGCATGACGAGGAGCAGCCGCGAGCGGCCAGTGCCCGTGAGCACGGGGGCCGGTTAGAGCGGTTGCTCCAGGAGATCCTCCAAAGTGGCAGACTCCGGGAGAGGGAGGCTAGCCACAGTGGGCACCCAATAAGCCCCACAGCGGTACCCCTAGCGGGGCTGCATAGTGTCTCCTCCTCGTCAGAGGAGAACACGGAGGATCTGTTCTGGGTAGACTCTGAACGGGTCACAGAACCACATACCCCCAGTAGCCCTGGGGTGAAAGAAGGCATGCTGGATATGGTGAACCAATTATTCCAGCCAGACCTAAGCGGGGAAGACCTGGAGCCCAAAATTGCAGCCAGTGTGGACTATTTGTCTAGTAACAAACTACAGACACAGGCTATGTCTGATGCCATTGCACGGGATTTATCCCCAGGTAACTGCAAGGCATTGCAAGTGCCTAGTGTTAACCAGTGTATCTGGAGACATATGGGGACAGGTATCCGCAATACTGATCACAAAATCCAAAACGTGCTCAAGGTATTGACGGCGGGAATCACAGCATTTGCCCGAACTTTAAAAGAATCAGACATGAACCAAGACCACAAGGATGCACTGGCTCTACTGTGCAATTCACAGTACGAACTCAATTATATTCGGAAAAGTGCTATACAACCTACATTGGACCCCAAATTTGCCGGCCTTTGCAAACCAGGCACCTCAAAACAGCCAACACTCCCCATTTCTATGCTTGGGAGAATTAATGCTATAAAAATGATTTTTTTACCGCAACTGCTGTACCTACTTCAATTAATTCCGATATATATCCCAAAAACCTTTTTCAAAAAAGTCGATTCCATTGTTACAAGTTTTGTCTGGGATTATAAGAATCATAGAATAAGTAAAAAACATTTATGTAAATCAAAGATAAATGGAGGTCTGGCTTTGCCAAATTTCTTATTTTATTTTTGGGCAGTCCATATTAAAAACATGAATTTCTGGCTGGAAGAAATGGATCAACAACCAGATTGGCTAATGATGGAAAAGGAAGACTGTCTACCTTTTGAAATTGGACCGATCATATTTGCCCCCACAAAACTGCACAAAAAAACCTATAAAGAAAACCCCATAATACATAGTGGAATACGAATTTGGAAACAAATAAAAAAAGATTTAAAATTGAATAATATACCACTCTGCCTTCCCATTGTAAGTAATCCTTTATTCAAATCATCCTTTATGGACAAAGGTTTCACACAATGGAAAAATTATGGAATCAAAAATATAGGACATCTTTATGGGAAAGGTACTTTTCTTTCATTTCAAGAGTTACAACAGAATTATGGACTGTACTCAAATAATTTCTTCAGATATCTACAAATTAGAGATTATGTTAAATCTAATACACATGGAATAGGGAATCAGAAATTCTTGATGAATGTCTGAACAAGCATCCTAATACTGAAAAACTAATAGCTTATATTTATAACACCCTACTAAATAACGAGGTACCACCAACCGAACCATATAGATACAAATGGGAAAATGAAATAGGTCATCCTATCACGAAAGATATGTGGGACGAAGGTTTACAACAAATACATCAATGTTCATTAAATGCCAGACATACTTTAATACAATTCAAGGTCTTACATAGACTACACTTCTCTAAAATAAAACTAAATAGAATCTTCCCACAAATCTCTCCTATTTGTGATAAATGTCTACATTTAGAGGCTAATTTAACACATACGTTTGCAAACTGTATAAAACTTAAACATTTCTGGACTGATATTTTTGAAATAACTTCAGAAGTTATTAATACAAAACTGGACCCAGACACAAAATTAATAATACTTGGAATATCAGAACAAAGCTTAACACTCACAACAAACCAAAGAAACTTCCTCAATTCCAGTATAATAACCGGAAAAAAATTAATATTAACATTTTGGAAAGGCCCTACAACCCCCACAATTAAAATGTGGATTACGGAAATGTCGGAGACCCTATACTTAGAAAGAATTAGACTTGTCTTAATGGACAAACAAGATCTTTTCCATAAAATTTGGGCTCCATTCATTAACTATCTGAAGGGATAGATTGGCTCAGCACGAGGACCCAGCTGAAACTTGAACTCAGGAATAGATGAAAAGCTATACTTTATAACCTACGAACCTATCTCCATTGATGTATTACAGGTAACCCATTCCACCTCCCTTGTTTTTCTGTTGTGTTTTTTTTTTTGCTTTCTTTTTTATTTGTAACTTTCTACCCTCTCTTTTTCCCTCTTTCTATAAAAAATAAAAACACTAGAAGCAGAAGTAATTGAGCATGGAAAATTTTAATAATGTATGACTGATGTATATGAAAAGTTTTTTTTACTATAATATGTAACTACATTTTATAATATGTCTACTTCTAATAAATAAATTTAAAAAAAACAAAAAAAAAACAGCCAATGCTATTGTTTGGAGGGGACTTGCCAAAACAAGTCAAACAACTCAATGAAGAGTCTAAAGCACTAGGGCTTATAAAAGCAGCCACCAAGACGTACTTTGGAAAGAGATACCAACCCTACGGTCCTCCCAGAAGGGCAACATATAGCGCAGGGAGCGCTAAAACCAGGAGCACCCAACAGCGGTCTTTTTTAAGGCATGGCCCAGGATGACCGCCCGGGAGAAAACGCCAGCCTCCAACCCAACAGACCCAAACAACAACGCCTCAACATCCTCTGAGAACAACAAGGAAGTAACTCAACCACCACTGGTAACCGTGGAGGTAGATGGGTCTGGTTCCTCGAAAATGAATACGAGCACTAAAGTTGGGGGAAGGTTACGGTATTATTTGCATGCATGGAATGAAATAACTCTAGACACTCACATTCTAAGCAGTATCCAGAGTTATACAATAGAGTTCATACTAAAACATAACCCTCCGGTACAACATGCACCGAACCGAACGTTCGAGCTTACAGGCATAGAAACATCTAAAGCACATACTGAACTACAACGACTACATAAAAAAGGAGTAATTGAACACACCAAACACGAACCACAGGAATTCGTGTCCAATATTTTCGTAAAAAACAAGAAGGATGGTGGTTGCCGCATCATCATCGATTTGTCTACATTAAAGACATTTCTACAATATATTCATTTCAAAATGGAAACCTTTGTTACTGCCAAGGAATTAGTTTCAGCAGGCTACTATATGGCAAGCGTAGATTTAAAAGATGCTTACTATACAGTACCCATCAGAGGTGACCACAGATGTTATTTGAAATTTAATTGGATGGGACAGCACTAGCAATACAGGGCATTACCAAATGGTCTAACTTCAGCACCCAGGTTATTGACAAAAATTTTGAAACCGGCATTGGCATTACTGCGAAAACAAAAACATATGGTAATGGCATATCTGGATGATATATTTATTGTTGGGAAAACATTGGAATTAGCTAAAGAAGCAGTAACAGCCACGAAACAGCTGTTCGAACACCTGGGTTCCAATTAAATCCCAATTAAATCCCAATTAACGCCTTCAACACAAATGGATTACCTAGGGTTCACCATTAATTCGATTCACATGTCAGTGACTGCCAATAGAAAAAGCTACAGCCCTACAAGAGGCTTGCAGCGAAATCATTGACATCACCAAACCCTCCATTAGACTGGTAGCCAGGATAATTCGGAAAATAGTGGACGCATTACCAGCCACACAATTTGGATCCTTACATTATCGAAATTTACAGAGAGCTAAAATTAGAGCACTCAAAATTAATAGGGGCCATTTTGACAGGCCAATGGAACTACCTACAGAAGCCATTATAGAATTAAAATGGTGGATATACAATATCAAGGATTGTTCCAACCCACTAATCATTAGCAACCCGTCTATGGTGCTACAAACTGATGCAAGTGCACTGGGTTGGGGAGCCACCAATTCCATCTCCAGCTGTGGAGGGTGATGGAATGCACAGGAAGCGTCATTATTAGAAACGCAAGGTATAAATTACCTGGAAATGTTAAGTGCATTCCATGGCCTTAAGTCGTATTGTTTGGGATTAAATCACCAGCATGTTAGACTACAAATAGACAACACCACCGTGGTAGCATATATCAACCATATGGGTGGAAACAAATCGACATCTTGTGACAATCTGGCAAAAACAATTTGGGAATGGTGCATCCAGAGGAATATTTGGGTATCAGCTACCTATTTACCAGGTAAACTAAATTTAGTGGCAGACACCAGGTCACGCAAATTCAAAGAAAACACTGAATGGATGTTGGATAAAAACGTATTTGCTGAAAATACAGCACGATATGGAACACCGGATATCGATCTTTTCGCATCCAGGCTAAACCACCAGGTACCAAGTTATGTTTCATGGGAACCAGACCCTGGGGCAGCAGCTACAGATGCATTTTCGCTGCATTGGGGGAAATTGTTCTTTTATGCATTCCCTCCTTTCTGCCTCATCAGTCGGGTACTGAGGAAAATCCAACAGGACTCTGCATCTAGGATTCTCATAGTATCCGATTGGCCTACTCAACCATGATTCCCAGTAATACTAGACATGGCACTAGAACCATGCATCACGGTTCAACATGGACCTAAATTGCTGGTAAATCCAGTAACACAGGAAAGTCACCCCTGTCATAAATATACTAACTTGTTAATTTGTAGAGTTTGAAGGCGCCTCTACAACACATGGGACTGACGGACCGAACAATGGACATGATTGCATCGGCCCACAGACAGTCCACCAAAAAACAGTACTTGGTGCACATCAAAAATGGGGGAAGTACTGTCACAACAATAACCTCAACCCCAGATCCAACCATATTCCGTCTGTTCTGGAATTTTTGGCCAGTCTACATTTCGATGAGGGACTCAGCTACAGTGCTATCAACTGTGCCAGAAGTGCTCTGTCCAATTACTTGTGGCAAGGAACAGAGCGACATTCTGTAGGGACTCACCCCCTGGTGACCAAACTTATGAGGGTTTTTTTCAACACCAATCCCCCTAAAACCAGGTACACCCAAATTTGGGATGTGAGTATAGTTTTGACCATGTTAAGAAACTGGTCTCCACCTACAACTCTGTCCCTACAGAAACTCACTATGAAGATGGTCATGCTGATGGCGTTGGTCACGGCACAAAGCGTCCAGTCGCTACAAAAACTAAGGCTGGACAACTTGACCATTTCATCAGGCAACATGATTTTCATTATACATGACTTGATTAAACAGAACAGACCAGGAACAGCAGGGCAGAGAATAGAATTCAGGGCCTACCCGACGGATGACCGCCTCTGTGTAATAAATCATTTACAACTATACATAGAAAAAACAAGGATCATCAGAGGGAAAGAAATGGCACTGTTAATCAGCCACAAACAGCCACATAACAAAGTGACTACTCAGACCATCTCTCGATGGCTGAAACAGGTTTTAATGAAGGCAGGAGTGGACACTAATATTTTTAAATCTCACTCCACCAGGGCTGCAGCTACATCGGCAGCAAAACGTTTGGATGTTCCTATGGACCAAATCCTCGGGACAGGAGGATGGTCAACGGAAAGGACGTTCCAACAATTTTATCATAAACCGGTCATAGAACCTGGAAAATTTGCAGATACAATTTTAAGTTCTGTAATATGATTTACCGACAAATAGGGGTTATGATTTGAATTTTAATAAATTTCGTTAAATCAAGATCTTATTGTTATCTATGATGTTAACATTATTCTCCCCACAATCAAGGCAGTAGTGAAGCATGGACTCGTTCCACGGCATGGAATCACAGGGCTTTAAAATCTTCACGAAGTCCCTCACGTGACTCCGAAGTAAAATAGTAAGATTAAACGAGAACTTACCAGTTTGAAGTTTGATCTTTATTTTATGAGGAGGAACGTTGAGGGAATACGTGCCCTCCGCTCCCACCCTTGATCATAGTCTGAACTGGTATCTGTTGTCTAATCTTACTATGTTTAGTCATTATAGTTATCTGTGATTCCACACCGCTGCTTTGAAGAATGACACGCATGCGTCCTGGCGGGGTTCTTCACGTATTCCCTCAACGTTCCTCCTCATAAAATAAAGATCAAACTTCAAACTGGTAAATTCTCGTTTAATCTTACTATTTTACAAGGCATTGGTGAGGCCAATTCTGGAGTATGGTGTACAATTTTGGTCGCCTAATTATAGGAAGGATGTCAACAAAATAGAGAGAGTACAGAGGAGATTTACTAGAATGTTGCCTGGGTTTCAGCAACTAAGTTACAGAGAAAGGTTGAACAAGTTAGGGCTTTATTCTTTGGAGCGCAGAAGGTTAAGGGGGGACTTGATAGATATGAGAGGGATAGATAGAGTTGACATGTATAAGCTTTTCCCATTGAGAGTAGGGAAGATTCAAACAAGGGGACATGACTTGAGAATTAAGGGACAGAAGTTTAGGGGTAACATGAGGGGGAACTTCGTTACTCAGAGAGTGGTGGCTGTGAGGAATGAGCTTCCAGTGAAGGTGGTGGAGGCAGGTTCGTTTTTATAATTTAAAAATAAATTGGATAGTTATATGGACGGGAAAGGAATGGAGGGTTATGGTCTGAGCGCAGGTATATGGGACTTGGGGAGAATACGTGTTCAGCACGGACTAGAAGGGTCGAGATGGCCTGTTTCCGTGCTGTAATTGTTATATGGTTATAAGGAGCTCCCACAACTACTATATTCCGCCAGAGATGACCCGACCAGCGGAGTCCCTGTAGATCACCATACCAGACGGATGGTGCAGGAGGTGGCGCACAGGGAGGCGGCAGAAGCGCGGCTGTCTATCCGGCATTCACGCTAGGCTAAAGAAAGCCCCTCACAGACCGGCGCTACCCAGCATCTTTCTGACGAATGCCCGATCGCTCAGCAACAAGATGGATGAGCTGGAGCTGATCAACGAGGAACATACAACTGTGCAAACCTGCTCGATTATGGTGATAACTAAGACCTGGCTTCACGCGGGAATCCCAGATGAGGCTATCAGCCTGGTAGGCCGCACAGCACACCCGGCCGACAGGAGCAGTGACTCTGGTAAGAGCAGAGGAAGGGGGCTATGCATTTACTCTTATGATAAATGGTGCACAAATATAGTGGTCGTTGAGAGACATTATTCACATTGAAATGCCGACCCTTCTATCTGCCGCGGGAGTTCACAGTTGTTGTTATTATGGCTGTTTACATTTCACCAAGCGCTAACGTCAAGCTCGCACTGAACACCCTGCTAACATCCATCAACAAACTACAGACTGCGCACCCTGATGGGATTTTCATCGTGGCTGGAGACTTCAACCATGCAAATCTAAAAACTGTCCTCCCTAAATTCCACCAGCATGTCACGTGTCCGACGAGAGGTCAAAACACATTGGATCATGTATACAGCAACATCAAGGATGGATACAAAGCCTCCCCCCTCCCTCACCTCGGCCAGTCTGACCATCTATCTCTCTTTCTCACCCCAGCATACAGACCTTTCATCGTGAAAACTAAGCCCAGTGTGAGAAACATAAAGACTTGGCCTGAGGGCGCTGCCGCCCAACTTCAGTACGGCTTTGAACACACCAATTGGCATCTTTTTGCAAAGCAGGACATAACAGACTACTCATCCACAGTCATGCTCTACATACAGAACTGCATCAATAACGTCACTGTCGTCAGAGAGGTCAGGTGTTATCCAAACAGAAAACCGTGGATGACCAGTGATGTTAGGAAGCTGCTGAGGGAACACAACACAGCCTTTAGATCTGGCAATGATGAACTGTACAGCACTGCCAGATCCAAACTAAAGAGAGCCATCAAAGAGGTAAAGGCAGCCTATGGAAGAAGACTAGAGGGACACTTTAACGAGAGGGACCCTCGGCGTGTTTGGCAGGGTATTCAGCAACTTACCAACTACAAGGGCAACAGGGGGTCAACCACCAGCAGCAGTAGCAACTCGCTAGCTGAGGAGCTTAACCACTTTTTTGCTAGTTTTGAGCTGAATGAGGCGGAGCCTGCACCTGCAGCCGCATCCAGCACTGACGACCCAACACTCACTGTGAGCACAGAGGATGTCAGGAGAGCACTCTGCAGCGTCAACCCCAGGAAGGCTGCTATTAGGCACCACAGGTCACTATTAGGCATAATATTGACCAAACCAAGGCTAAAAGAATAGCAACTAACAGGCATGCTGTCAGACAGCTAGCTAGGGGAAGCATGTTCTGTACAAAACAGAACATTGCCTTGCGTGGGACAGAGGAGCAGTACAGCCAGCATGAAACCAACCCCCGCAATTTTATAGCTATTCTAAGCCAACTTGTCCACTGTGATGAAGTTCTGCAAACACACTTACAGAGCAAGCGCACCAATGCATGGTATACAAGCCCAAGAATCCAAAATGAAATCATAGATGTATTGTCAAGCTTCATCATGGACAAGCTTGTTGGAGAAATTCACAAAGTCAAGTACTATGGAGTCATGGCAGATGAAGTGACATCACATAACTGAAATTTTATGCCGCTCTGCATAAGATTTGTGGACGAAAATATGGACATTAGAGAGGAGTTCTTGGAGTTTACCTTTCTAGAAAGGATTTGAGGTGTTGATGTTGGTACGGCCATTGTTTCTTCTTTCAAGAAGAAACAGATACCCCTGGAATACATGCGTAGTCAATGCTCTGACAAGGCGGCAAATATGGTTAGCAACCGCTGCGGTGCACAGGCGTATGTGAGAGACCATGGTGCCAACCTTGCCCCATATACCCACTGCAGTTCCCATGCCCTCAATCTTGTAGTTTGCCATGCCTCAAGTGAAACTGATGTCAGGTTCACACTGGATCAGATGAAATCAGTTTGTCTGTTCTTCAAACACAGTCCAAAAAGACAACGCCTATTGGAGAAGATTGTCATCATTGGGGCATCATCTGGCAGGAAGCAGCCTCTTCTGGCAGTATGTAGGACAAGGTGGGCTGAACATTATGTAGCATATTCCCACTTCTACGACACATTTATCTTTCTAGTGGAGAGCCTTGAACACATCGGCCATGTCCACCACACAGACCACTACGGGAATATTCGCTGGCTCCTGGAGCGGCCCCATCAAGGTCAAGGCCTCATCCCTGTTGCTGAGCATCACATCCTTCAAATTGATCATGATCTTCATGATAGCTTATCTAGGACTTGCTCCTGTGTCTGGCATCAGCGAGTCCCTCCAGAAGAGAAGCCTTGACGCATATGATGCATACAACAGGGTACATATTTGTTCATAACGTTATAGCTCTTAATATTATTTTATTTCGAAGTCACGTGAGTGACTATGTGAAGAAGCCCGCCAGCCCGGATGCGCATCTATACGTCTAACGCATGGCGCACGACTGGCTGGGAGGAAGGTCGGCTCTTCCAGCGGTAAGTTTAAAAACCTCACAGGTAAGTCTACAACTTACTTTGAAGTATTTTTGGGATATATTTTTTCTTAACAATTGTCTCTAGCGTTATGGAAAAACCTAGGACCAACA
Organism: Amblyraja radiata; assembly: GCF_010909765.2. NCBI lineage: Eukaryota > Metazoa > Chordata > Chondrichthyes > Rajiformes > Rajidae > Amblyraja > Amblyraja radiata. The sequence continues at coordinate 2,521,645 of NC_046004.1, read as the reverse complement.
AATCCAGAGGAAAACCGGCTACGGAAGACCGTGGGAGTGCGGAAAGCCAGCGGCCGTCTGTTTCACCTTCAGAGTCGCTGGCAGTTTGCTCAGCTACTTCAGACTTGGTGCCTGCAAGGAGCACTTTGGCAACCACTAAAGGGGGTAAAGCCAAACTAAAGTCTAACAGGCCTGTATTATCTGATGATTCAGGCCAGGAGGATTTCCATCCCACATCAATGGGTGATGTCTTTGGCCGTTTATCTAAAATGGAGCACCTCATGGAGAGGATGCTGACACACAGTATGCTCCGTGATATGGAGGCATATCCAGGCAAGTCTACTCTAATGCCTGTGGCAGCGCCTGGTACAGGGCTGCTTAGTTCCTCCCACTCAGATGAGGGGAGTTCCGGAGGTCATTATATGGCTGATTCCAAATATGGATATGTGTCAGATGAACATGCTGTTATGCATGATAGGCGCGAATCGTATACACAAGAGCTGCCAGCTCTTGCCTCCAGATTTGCAGTACCTTCACAAACAGGTGAACCACTTCAGGAAGAATTGGCCTCAAGCATCAGTTACCTTACTTCACATCAATTACAAGAGGAAACCAAGATAGAAACAACTGTGAAGTACCCCACTCAAGCAAGTTGTGCAACTCTAAAAGTGCCCTTGGTCAACAATTCTATCTGGGGTTACATTGGGGGTGACATCAAGGCCCAAGAGATGAAGCTCCAACGTATTCTAAAGTTACTATCTGCAGGCATCATGGCTTTTGCCAGATCGATAGATGGCGGTCCACTATCTGATATCCAGCAAGATGCCATGGTACTGATGTGCAACGCACACTTCGAGATAAATTGTTTCCAGAAGAACACCATCAGGCCTGCATTGAACCCTAAGTTTGCGCATCTGTGTAGGGCCAGTAATGTCCAGCCACCCAATCTCCTGTTCGGTAAACAGGTGAAAGACTTGCATGATGAATCCAAAGCAGCAGGATTAATTAAAGCATCTCCTATGGGCAAGTCACCGCTCTTCCGGCATCAGCACCCCTACGCCTCCACTAACAAGAAGCGGTTTGCTGAAACTAGTAGCAGCTCCAGATTTGATCTACCCGGGCATAGGTCTTTTATAGGCCAAGGCCCGTCCCGGCCATCATGAAAAATGTGGAATCCTCACTCCCCAACAGCTCAAACCTCCAGAGCAAGGGGAAGGAAACAGAACCAGTTTTAGGGTCCGCTGGGCCTGTTATCGGACCACCTGTAACTATGGATGTAGGTGGGCCTGGTTCTTTCAGTAACACGGGGTGTGAGGAGCAGTTACAAGTTGGTGGTAGATTAAACTTGTTTTTGCATGAATGGCGGTGGATAACCTCAGATATATTTATATTGCACGGCATAAAAGGTTTCAAAATTAAATTTTTACCTAACTCTTTTCCACCCACACAACATACGCCAAGTTGTTCATATATTCATTCCAAACAAGAGGTTTTGGATATACAAGCAGAAATACATGCATCGCACAAAAAAAGGTGTAATTGAGAGATCAATTCATGAAAAACTTCAATATGTCTCTAATATATTCTCTAGGCAAAAGAAAGATGGTGGATGCCGTATCATCCTTGATTTGACACAACTCAACTCATATGTGCAGTATAGACATTTTAAAATGGAGAATTTCTTTACTGTTAAGCAACAAAATTCTGAGGGATGCTTTATGGCATGCATCGATTTCAAAGATGCATATTATTCAGTTCCTATTCACAAGGATCACCGGAGATATCTGAAATTTAGCTGGATGGGGCAACTATGGCAGTTTCAAGCATTACCTAATGGTTTAACCTCACCTCCTAGGTTATTTACCAAACTGCTGAAGCCTGTGCTCAGCCTGCTCAGAGCTCAAGAGCATATTGTTATGGGCTATTCGGATGATATACTAATCATAGGAAGAACACTACATTTGGCTAAACTAGCTGTTTCAGCCACAAAGCTCATATTTGAGAAATTGGGGTTTTCTCATCCAACCAGTCAAATCCAGGTTGATACCAACAAGGGTTATTGATTATTTAGGATTTACTATTAACTCTATGGAAATGTCTGTGACCCTGTCCTGGGGAAAGACATTAGATTTAATAGAAGCCTGGAATAAGCTTCTCGTTACGGAACAGCATTCCATTCGCCAGGTGGCTAGCGTAATGGGCAAAATGGTGGCTGTTTTTCCAGCCGCTCGATTTGGCCCTTTGCATTATCAAAATCTGCAGCGTGCAAAGGAGCAAGCACTTAAATCCCATTTAGGTCATTTTGACAGACCTGTGCAATTGTCGGCCGAATCTATAACAGAGTTACAATGGTGGATGACCAATATCCAACATTGCTCCGGCAACATTTTGATCAGTAAATCTTTAATTGTACTACAAACTGATGCAAGTGCACAGGGATGGGGAGCTACTAATACCATCTCTAGTTGCGGTGGCAGATGGGATATGCACGAGTTACCGTTTATCCATCTATATGGTATCAACAACCTGGAAATGCTGGGGGCATTCTATGGTTTAAAGGCTTACTGTGGGAAGATGCATGATCTGCATGTTCAACTTCAAATTGATAACACTACAGCAATATGTAATCATATGGGTGGAATCAAATCAGTATCCTGTGATAGTTTAGCTAATCTCATTTGGAGCTGGTGCATAAAAAGGAGGATTTGGATCTCAGCTACCTACTTGCCAGGTAGATTTAACACGGTGGCAGACACTAGATCACGTAAATTTTACGATAACACAGAATGGATGTTAGATCACAAAGTGTTTAACGACATTATTGCTCGTTATGGAACACCTGATATTGATTTGTTTGCATCCAGGCTTAATCGCCAATAGCCAAAAAATGTAGCATGGGAGCCAGACCCAGGGGCGGAAGCTATAGATGCATTCTCATTACACTGGGGAGGAATGTTCTTCTATGCCTTCCCTAATTTTGCCTCATCAGCTATTATAGTAGGTATTATAGTAGTGCCTGACATGGTTCCCTTGAATGCTAGGAATGCTAACAGAATCATATATGGTTATCAGTAAACATAAATACTTGTTTGTCATCCCGTATCTCGGGAATCTCATCCTCTGCATGACAAAATCAACCTATTGATTTGCAGAGTTTAAGAAGACCTTTTCTGGGGCTCGGATTATCCGACCGAACGGTGGACGTGATCACTGCAGCTTGGCGGGACAGCACTAAGAAGCAGTACATTTCCTACATTAAACTATGGGAAGTATTTTGTGTTAATTCAGATATAACATAGTATGGCAGGTATAGCCGATGTCTTAGGATTTCTTTCAACTTTATTTTTCGATAGAAAATTAAGTTATAGTGCTATTAACACTGCTAGAAGTGCTTAATCGTCATACTTGCTGCTGGGATCAGGACACCATTCTGTCGGGTCTCACCTTTTGCTATCCTAATTTATAAGGGGTATCTTTAACAAAAACCCTCCCAGGCCCAGATATACGGAAATATGGGACGTTAACGTAGTGTTAACACTGCTTCGCAGTTGGGCTCCAGCCGCATATTTATCTTTCAATAAAGTTTACGATGAAGCTTCGAGGCACCGAACTGGTTATGGTAATCAATCACAGAAAATCACACAAAAGGGTATCGGTGCAGACCATTTCTAGATGGTTGAGACATGTATTAGCTTTCGCAGGAGTGGTCACTGATGTTTTTAAATCTCACTCTACCAGGGCTGCAGCAACATCGGCAACATCCTGCCGTCCGCTGGACCACATCCTAGCGACAGCAGGATGGTCGATTGAGTGGACTTTTCAAGCTTTTTCCAATAAGCCTATTGCCAGGCCTGGTTCGTTTGCTAGTAACATTTTAAGTTCTGTTAAATAATCTATTCTTTTTCCCTGATGTAAGGGACCATTATTATTATTTCCATTAAAAGCATTAACATTTAAGTTAATATTATATTTGAATGACTATGTTTTCAGTCATATCTGGTCAACTGAGGAAGTATGTTTGCATGGACTCTGGTTCGTGGCATGAAATCACAGAGCTTTGAAACCTTCACGTAGTCACCCACATGACTTCGAAATAAAATAGAAAGATTAAACGAGAACTTACCGTTTGAAGTTTAATCTTTATTTTATGAGAAGTTGCGATGAGGGATTACGTGCCCTCCACTCCCAACCCTATTCTCATAAAGATCATTCGGTAGTTCTAGTTCGTTAATCTTCCTATAGTTTAGGTCAGCGATTGTTCTGTGATTTCATGAAACGTAGATGGAAACAAGTACAATATATGGCAAATCTTTTTTGGAGGAGATGGATACAAGAGAATTTGCCTTTAATCCAAGAACGACAATGATGGTTAAGGATTAAAAGGAACTTTGTTCCAGGTGACATTGTGTTGGTAGCTGACTCTACAGCATCTTGAAGTTCTTGGTTGATGGGAAGAATACTAGAAATCATGCCTGATGTTCGGAGTTTGGTGCGTATGGTGCGACTGAAAACAAAAAACAATGTTTTAATGAGACCAATAACCAAGTTGTGCTTGCTTCTAGAAGGTGAAAGTGAAGCTGGAGGAGCCAAAAGAATTGTGATTGCAGATTTATAGTGCATGCTATTTTTTCCTCTGTAGTATAGTGGTTAGTATTCCCCCCTGTCACGCGGGAGACCGGGGTTTGATTTCTGAGGAGCTACATGGTTTTATTCCCTAACTTTTTGCTTTTGATATATGTTAAGCCTTTATGGCCACTCTTTTGATGTGTATTAGTAATTGCCTCATTATGTATTCGGAACAATTAGGGGCCGGTATGAAGTGGCCATTTGGCCTTTTTTGCATGTCATTGTGGATGGCATGTGCCTTTAAATTTTAGACTGCCCATTATAATGTGGGTGGGATTGATGACGTGTTTTTGGGCGTGTTTGCAGCTTAACTGCTTGCGCAGAAGTTTAGTTTTTAGATTAGTTTGGAGAGACGATGGAGAAGGTTACTCCTTCGACCATGTCATTGTTACAGAGACACGAAGAGCTTTCTAATATCTGAAGTAATGAGCTGGAGTTCGAAGAAGATTGCTGTAACAAGTTGGAAAACCTTGGATGTATCTTACTGTTTTCTACCAACAATAAAGCAAATATTCATCAAAAGACTGTGTGTTGAAGCTTTATGAATGGAGAAGCTCTGAAGGTCTCTGAGGCAGCTTGCATTCGTTTCGAAGATATTCCCCTTATCCATTCTCATCCAATTAGCGGCTAAGGTGCTAATTACCTGAAAGATATGAAAAAGCTGTCGCTACATCCACATCATACCTCTCCGGCTGCAGTCTGTACAACTTAAAAATGTCTAATCACAACCCTCCCCAGTCACCAGTGGTGTTCCCCAGGGCTCAGTCCTAGGGCCCCTCCTTTTAATAATTTATTTACTTCCCCTTGATTTTATTTTCAGGAAATACAACATTAAATTTCACTGCTCCGTGGATGACACCCAGCTCTACCTGTCCACCAAACCCACTTCCATGCTTCCTCCCTCTTCCCTGTCTGACTGCTTGGTGGAAACTAAAACCTGGTTTGCTCACAACCTCCTCAAACTCAACAGTGACAAAACTGAAATTCTCCTTGATGGCTCCAAATCCACCCTATCTAAATGTCCCAATTTCTCACTCACCATTGGCAATTCCATAGTCCCTCCTTCCCCTCAGGTCAAGAGTGGGTGTCATCCTTGATAGCACACTTTCTTTTGAAAAACACATCAATAATCTCACTCGGTCTGCTTACTTCCACCTACGCACTATCCACCGTCTTCGCCCATCACTCACCCCTAACAGCATTGCTACTCTCATCCACGCCCTCATCACCTCCAGTATTGATTATTGTAAATCTCCTCTGTGGTTTACCCCACAAGTCAGCCATAAACTCCAATTGGTCCAGAACTCAGCTGCCCGCCTTATCACCAGAACCCCATCATCGAACACATCACTCCCATCCACAAACAACTGCACTGGCTCCTTGTCCAATACTTCATTGATTTTAAGATTCTCCTCCTGACTTTCAAAGCCCTCCACAATCTCGCTCCTCCACACCTCTCTGAACTCCTCCAGCCTTACACTCCATCCCGAACGCTGCGATCCTCTTCTTCCTCCCTGCTCTCCACTCCATCTGCCTACTTGTCCACGAGGGGGTTCAGGGCCTTCAGCCATTCTGCCCCTCACCTCTGGATCTCTCTCCAACTATCCATCCGTACCATTTAGTCTCTGCCCACCTTTAAAACCTCCCTCAAAACTCACCTATTCAGACTGGCAAATCCCATGTAACTCCACTTTCTATCAAATTCATGAACATGTGTTTTTTGTTTCATTTATATTTATTTATATTTATATATTTGTAATTTGCTTGTTTTAACTGTAAGGCTTCTGAAGTGTTCTGAAAGGTGCCCATGAATAAAATGCATTATTATTATTATTATTATTATTATTACATGAGGGACGTGCTCTCCAAAATGGGCTTTGGGGAGGGAATCAGAAATTGGATCCAACTGTTCTACACCGATATCTGTAGTGCCGTACAAATCAATGGGTGGGAATCAGATAGCATCCCCATCAGGTCTGGAGTCAGGAAGAGTTTTCCTCTCTAGTTCATGTCTAGTTCATCTGTTGTATTGAACCTTTTGCCGAGTCCATCAGGAAGGACGTGAGCATAAGAGGAGTGACATTGCCAGGCAGTGGGGGTACTCAGGTCAAAACCTCCCTGTACATGGACGATGTTGCCGTCTTCTGCTCGGATCCATGGTCGGTCCGCAGATTGATCAGTATCTGTGAGCGGTTTAAGTCGGCCACGGGAGCCAGGGTGAACCGCAGGAAGAGCGAGGCCATGCTCTTTGACAACCGGTCCGACCGATCTTCCATCCTCTTCACCATCAAGCCTGACTTCTTGAAGGTGCTGGAGATCTGGATCGGGGGGCCTGAGGCGTGTGACATGAATTGGCTGGAGCGGATAGCCAAGCTGGGGAAGAAACTGGAGCTGTGGCTTTATAACAGGAAAAAATTTGATCAGGTGTGAGGTGCTCTATGGGGCTACTGTACTTGGTGCAAGTGTGGTCTGTCCCTCCCTCCTATGCCCCAGGGATCACCATCTTCCAGTTCATCTGGGTGTCGTAGATGGACCGGGTACGACGGGCCACAATGCACAAGTTGGCAGACAACGGGGGTAAATGCGTGTCCAACGTCGCCCTCACCCTGATGGCCACATTCGTGTGTGGCTGCATCAGGCGGAGCGTAGCGCCAAGGCACATGGGCACCAAGTGTCACTACCTGCTGAGGTTTTACCTGTCGCCGGTGTTGCGAAGGATGGGCCTAGCGCAGATACCACGCAATATGCCAGTCAACTGGACATTGCCGCACCATCTGTCATTCGTGGAAAGGTTTTTCCGGACCAACACGTTTGACCACAAGCCCATCGGTCAGTGGTCAGCACGGAACGTGCTGCAGGCACTGCAGGAAAATGACTCCATGGATCCTGTGGCGTGGTTCCCAGAGCAGACAGCCCAGCTTGTCTGACAAAATGCCTCATCGCCATAACTCACCAACAAGCACCAAGACCTGATTCCCAGGGTAGGGACAGGAGAGGAGCTGTTCTGCTGGCGGGGAGGATTTGATGAACTTTTCGGAAGGTTTTGTTTGGCGGGGAGGCATAAAAGCAGTCAGACTTTGCAGTTCAAAGCTTTGTCGGACTGCGGAGACTTTCTTTGTTCAAAGATTCCTCTAATTAGTGAAGATTTGTCCGTGTATCTGGAAAGTCGTAGGAGTGGCAGTGGCTGGCAGAAGGCAAGTTTCACTTGAACTAGTGGGAGCTGAGTCTGGAGCGGTGTTTGTGGTCGGTAACATCGGAAAGCTCCATCCTACACTGACTTGCCCGGTCCAGATGTGCTGGGTAAGAACGGCAACAGTGCCTTGGATTTCGTTGAAGCCGAGGAGGCGACGGAGACCTGGGGAAGAAGCCTCCGGAAGCTCCATTTTCGGGGAGGATTGGCACGGACATTGTTATCTTATCAGGAGGAGACTGCTTCTGTTATTTTTCCAAGAAAGCCTTCACAAGACTATTTAACTACTGCAAAAGATTGGAGGTGCAGCAACAGCAGAAAGATTGCTTTGATTTATAAAGTACTGATACTTTGTGTGTTGTGCCACACCCTAAGGATGGCGGCCTCTCGGAGTTATGCAGCTGTCGCACGGTCGGCAGTCTCCGAGACTGAGGCACACGAGTTGATGGGGCGCACACATGGTGTAAAAATGTACTTGCAGAACTACCTGCCCATCAAAGCCTTTCTAGATGTGTTGGGTGAGACTGTTGGCAAGAAAGCCATAGTCTCGGGCGCGGTGGTCAGTGGAAAGGTTGTTGTTCTACTAAAGACTGAACGGGCGGTGGCTCTGCCTCTGGAAAGGGGGGGTAACAGCAGGCGGGAATTTCGCGGTGGTGGACCCATGGGGGGGGGGGGGGGGTCCCGTGTTGCCGGTCAGTCTGTCCAACATTCCCACTTTTGTTCCGGATGCACTCCTGCTCCCACATGTAAGTAAGCTGGTGGAGGTGCGGTCGGGGCTCACCAAACTGTTGTACAGGTTTGGCGATCCTGAGATGCAGCATATATATATACGTTCAAGCATCGCGGGTATATACAGATGGCACAGGGGACGTACATGGAGTGGAGTTTTGATGTGGAGGTGGATGATTTCTCCTGCCACATGTTCTGGAACGCGGGCCAAGCGCGTTGTCAAGCTTGCAAAAAGGTGGGGCATTTTTGCAGGAATTGTCCCAGGACACGGACTGCCAGTTCCACCACGGTGGCCCGGGAACGCACTGCTGGGCTGCTGTTTCTACCACGGTGGCCCGAGAAGGCTTTGCTCCCCTGCATCCCTACCCCCACCCCCCATCCCCCTCATATCCCGTACCTGCGGCGATGGATGCCGATGAAGTGCGTGGGTGTGGATGAGGAGGGTTGGGAGCATCAGCGGGGGAGGAAAGCTAGGAAAAAGAAGAAACATCTCCGAGCGGGTCCCCTGGCAGAAGATCACCTCCAAGCGGGACACCTGGTAGTAGATAAACTCTTGCTCGCCTCTGAGCCTAGCCCAGGGAAGCCTAAGGACCCTAGGGAGAGGTTGAGCAGGTAGACGGTAGTGCAGAGGTAGAGAAGTCAATGTAACACCGCACGCCAGTTGCTGGAAGAGGATGGGGCATGGGGCCTCCGATACAGAGAAGGGCCCTGAAGTTCAGGGGAAAACTGAAGGGGGGGGGGCCTTCCCCCCCCCGTGTTGAGGTGGATTACCCAGGGCACGCTTACTCTGAGGTGGAGGATGCCTCTGTAGTGCAGGGACCACCTGAGGGTGGTGACACCCTACTCGTGGGGGCTGTTCCCCCAGAGAGCGCGACCGCTGGCTTAGATGATGACCTGGGGCAGCCTGAAGGAGGGGACTTGGGTGTGGGGGTGGGTCCCAGCCTGTGCTCCCCATTGAGACTACAAGCCCAGTTGAGGGGTGTGATGCCCCACTGGTTGAGGGAGCAGGGGAGACTCTGGTAACATCAGCCCCTGAGGGCCACAGTGAGGTGATTCCCCTGGTGGTTGGGGACAGGGACTCTCTGAGTGACGGTGCTGGGGCGGGTACCCTGGGTGCGGAGGAGGGCAAGGTCATTTCGGATCGTGTCTTTCGGTCGGACTCTGGCCCGCTTACTGCAAGGCCCGGAGACTTCTTCCGATTTCACTGTTCCCAATCCCCTTACAGAGGTCGGTGGGAGCTTGCAGGAGACTGGCCATTTATCAGATAGCTTGCCGCAGTCACTGGTCCTGGGGGTGGGATGGTGACGGAGGAGGGACCGTGTGTTGTGGCTCGAACGCCCACCTCACAGGGAGGGGTGAACGAGGCGTCTGAGAGTAGCAACCTTCCAGACATGAGCTCGGAAATTGAGTGCGAGGAGGAGGGGTCGCGGTGTCCATCAACAGTGAGTTGACGGACTGCTCCACCCGCGCCCCCGTGTCTTGACTTGTCGAAGTCTGGGAACTTCGGAAGTTCTTAAAGGACACCAGAGGGAATAGGAATACGGTGGATTTGGCTGTCGACCGCTGGTCGGACCTATGGGCGCCCATGCGGTCCATTTATGCCATCCTTCAGAAGAAGGGGAAGGAGGCGTGGCTAACAAGAAATGAGCGGCACCAGTTCCAAGAACTTTTTAAGGACCTAAAGAGAGGGCAGAAGGCTAGGGGTGGCTCCACTACTTCACCGGCGGCTGGTAAAAGATCTAAATTCAAAATGAAGCTCACTATAGCCAGCCTAAATATCAATGAGGGCAGGGGGTCTCTCCGTAGGTATCTCTCAGAGCTCAGGGACGGGATGTACGCGGTGAGCTTCCTGCAGGAAACACATACTGTGGCTAGTGATAAACCCACCTGGCTCCTGGAGTGGGAGGGGGGGGGGTCTATAGGAGCCATCTCAGCTCCAATTCGAGTGGAGTGGTCTTCCTGTTGGCCCCATCTTTCCAGCCAGGGAGCTTCGAGGTGCAGGACATGGTACCTGGCCGTTTGCTCTATCTGTCCGTGCGCCCGCATGGCGTGCTGTTACACTTCATTAATGTGTACGCCCCCAAGATCAGCGCAATGCAGACGCGCTTAACAAGGCAAGTGACCGCGTTGTTGAACACTATCACCGTGGGGAGTGTGTTTTCCTTGGGGGAGATTTTAATTGTACCCTCGAGGCGAGAGAGATCGCTCTGGCATTCAGCGTGACCCGGCTGCAACAAAGACTTTAGAGGAGATGGTGGTCCCTTTTGAGCTGGTAGATGCTTGGCGGAATTTCCATCCCGACTCTAACGTCTTCTCGTACAGATTTGAGTGGGGTGATTCCCATATTGACCGTTTATACATATTCAAGGCCTATGTCGTCTGTGTTTCGGCGGCCTCCATGCAGCTAGCGCTATGCTCGGACCATTGCCTGGTGCGAGTGGATTTTATCCCAATGCGCAGGTGGGCTGGATCCGCGTACTGGCACTTTAATAACCGGCTGGTTGAGGATCGCCGATTCCGGGATTCTTTCAGGTAGTTCTGGGAGAAGTGGAGAGAGAGGCAGGGGTGTTTCCTTTCCCTAAGGCAGTGGTGAGATGTGGGGAAGGCCTACGTCCGTCTGCTTTGCCAGGACTACGCGAGGGGGTCGAGCAAGGGGAGGGACTCCTAGATCGGGCGGCTGGGACATGTTGGCCGGTGTGGGCAAGTTGGGCTGATGGACCTTTTTCCACGCTGTATCAATGACTCTATAAAGCAAAGAAAGCAGCACAGAACCAACAATTGAACCCTACCGCTCCGGCAAGTGCCTTTAGCCTCCACTATAGCCCCGGCCCAGGAGCACAACCGATGACCGTCCACAGACCCTGGAGCCCCTCACACTGCAGGTATCAGTGGGGCAATTACCCAATGTCCATACGGACCTGGAGAAAGCCCTTGACCAACTTAAGACTATGACGAACCACGTATTTTCACACTCTGACTCTGTCTTGTTATTTAAGTTTGCAGATGACACATCTGTGGCAGGTCTTATTACCAATAACATCGAAACCGTTTACCGTACTGAAGTAGAGGAGCTAGTAAGGTGGTGTGAGAACAACAACCTCATACTTAACATCTCAAAAACTAAGGAGCTGGTTGTTGATTTCAGAAAGAAGGCCACCCCCCTCCTCCCTCTCTTCATCAATGGAGAGGTGGTTGAGAGGGTCACCTTCTTTAAGTTCCTTGGGACCACCATACATCAATCCCTATCATGGGAGCTCAACACCAGTCTCATAATCAGTAAGTGCCACCAGCGACTCTACTTCCTGCGGCAGCTCAAAAAATTCAGGGTCAGTCGACCAGCCATAACCCACTTCTATAGGTCTACCATAGAAAGCATACTCACATTCTCCATGCTTGTCTGGTATGGTCACACAACCTCGCAGGATAAGATTCGGCTGGAGAGAATAGTGCGCCGAGCTTCTAAGATCATCGGTTGCAGCAGACTTCCCTCAGTGACATCACTTTACTCAACAAGACTCACCAGAAAGGCCAAAAAAATCATAGCAAACCACTTTCACCCGGCACATTACCTCTTTAATCTCCTCCCATCAGGAAGGAGATATAGAAGCATTAAAAGTAAAACATCTCGCTTCAGAGACAGCACCTACCTCCAAGCCATCAGATATTTGAATTTGCACTAATCACTTTGCACTTTCTTTTGAACTTGCACTTACGCTTAACATGACGCTGCTGGGTACTGTCCTTCCTGTATATATTGTCCTTCGTACGGTATTGTCTGTATTATTTATTGTGGTGTATGTGGTGGTTGTATTGTACTGTATTGTATCTGTCTGAGAGCGAACCAAGACACATTCCTATCAACTTGTTGACATGGCAATAAACTTCTTGAATCTTGAATCTTGAATCTTGAATTTTGAATACGGAAGTCCTCATAACACAGATGGTTGAAAGAATCACAGTTTAAAAAGTTAGAGGAACATTTCAACCAATTCCGGGTGCACGGTGAAGGAGACATTGCCAGGTCTGCAGCGCGACACGCACAAAGGTTCTGGGAAGCTTCACATGCAGCACCTCACAAGGCGCTCCCATAGAGGACTATATGGTCAAAGGCAATGAACGCCACAAAATTGAAGGACAAAGACGTTTAAAGTCTACATCCAACGCATGGAACAAATAATGGCCCAATATTCAGGTCTTACCAAAGAACAATTTGATGTAAGCCTGAAAAGTGCACTGGTGAATGACATTGAGGAACCCGTTGAAGTTGGTCTCCCTGGGATGGAAAATAAAAACCCCGGCTGAACTGACCTCAACACTGAAGGATTTGCAACACCGGCAGCAGGTCAACAATGTAAATAACTCGATTGTAATCATGTATTGTCTTTCTGCTGACTGGATAGCACGCAACTGTAGACTAGTGCATGTTTCTTTAACATAGTGACCTCACCACTACTAACCACTCCCCATATCACCAGTATAATTGTACCCTCCCCACCTCTAGATCGCTCTCTAGCTCCGGTGACAGACCACGGACAGCTAGGGCCGTAATGTGTATGAGTTGTGTGATTAGTAATAAAACAGTAGTGAAGACATAGTGCGCTTTGACTCATCTTTACATGGTGTCATAGTAGTACCTTGCGCCTCCTGTTTATCGGGTTTTATTTACTTTTCGCCCAGTTCCCTACCCTTCATTGTTTCTCTCCCGTGTCTTTACCATGGCCAAGTCTTGTCGCAAGCCTGACATGCTGGTTTACGACTCCGACATTGCCCATAGGTGGGCTGTCTTCCGACGCGACTTTGAGCACTACATTGCGATTGCCCATCCTGATGCCACCCCTGCGACGCAGTCACACCTGCTCCTCAACTTGGCTGGCCCGGATGCCCTGGAACGATCGGAGTCGTTTGAATACGCTGCTGGTGAGGATGCTCGGGACCCGGTATGTCTTTTGGCTAAGTTCACCGGTCTGTGCGACATTCCCACCAACTGCATTCTAGAGCGATTTAAGTTTTTCACTAGGCGCCAGAGCCCCGGTGAGCACATTGACACCTACATTGCCGCGCTACGGCATCTGGCACGGCATTGCCGCCTGGACGCGCTGACCCCCGATCAAATGACCCGGGATGTCCTGGTGTTCGGTCTCCAGGACGAGAAACTGCAGGCTGAACTTCTGAGGAAACCCGATCTGACTTTGACCGAGGCTCTGCACGCCTCTCGCATGGCGGCGGCTGTCGCCTCCGTGGTATCACCTGCAGCTCAGGACATTAACGTTGCCATTGTTGTTGGCCGCCGGCGGATCGATGGCTCGCCGCGCCAGCGTGGTTCCCCTGCCCCCTCGAGGGGCAGCCCGCTTCGTTGCCCCAACTGCAACTTTGCATCCCATCAGTTTAATGTTTGCCCCGCACTGGGTCGACCTTCCCAGCGAAAATCGACACGGGGGCGGTGGCCAATGTTATGTCAGTGAGCCTCTTTAAAAAGATAAGGTCTGGTGAGAAGATCACTCCCGACAACTCCCATCTACATGCCTATGGGGGAGGCGTGCTCATACCAGTCGGGAAGGTTTTGAAGGCCTCTCGGCCCCTCACTTTTTATCTGCCCGTGCGTGCCAGGACCTCGGTTTGGTCTCCTTTCACCGCGATATCCACCAGGTGCGGACCCTCCTGGACCCCCTGCGTGAGTACCCTGATCGTTTCGACGACGAGCTGGGCAAGCTGCCCTGCAATTACAAGATCGTTGTCGACCCAGGTGTCGAGCCTGTGATCCGCCCGCCACACCGCATCTCCTTTGCTATGAAGGACAAGGTAGAGTCGACTCTGCGTCAAGGAGGTGAGTGATCCCACCCGGTGGGTCTCCACCATGGTTGTTGCTGCAAAGAAGGATAAGAGTGAGCTTCGCATTTGTATAAACCCCAAGGACCTGAACCTTGCCATCAAGCGCCCGCACGACCCCATGCGGACGGTGGAGGACGTCGCTGCACATGTTGGCCCGGCCACTGTCTTCTCAGTCCTCGATGCCAAGAGCTCTTTCTGGCAGATACCGCTGGATGAACGTTCCTCACACCTGACCACCTTCAGCACACCCTTCGGCAGGTTCCGTTTCCTTCGCATGCCATTCGGGATCAATTCTGCCAGTGAGGTCTTCCAGCGCACCATGGAGCAGCTGTTTGCCGGTCTGCCGTGTGCTATCATAGTCGACGACATCCTGGTATACGGGAAGGAAGTCGCTGCGCACGACCTCCACCTCCGCCAAGTCCTGGACAGGGCTCGTGAGATCAACCTTAAGCTTAACCCTAAGAAGTGCCGTTTCCGCGTCCCAGAGGTCACGTACGTGGGCCACGTCTTCACAGCTGAGGGGCTGAAGCCTGACCCGCAGAAGATGGCTGCGGTCTCTGGGATGTCTGCACCCGCCGACGTGCCCAGCCTGCAGCGCTTTCTGGGCATGGTGAACTACCTGGGGAAGTTCATTCCCGACCTCAGCGAGCTGAGTGCGCCCTTGAGGGAGCTGATCAAAAAGGACACTGCCTGGGCTTGGTTCCCGAAGCACCAGAAGGTGTTTGACATCCTGAAGTCCAGGCTGGTTAGTACCCCCACTCTCAAGTTCTTCGACTTGCAGCATCCAATTGTCATCACCTGCGACGCCTCGAGGTTCGGTCTTGGTGCCGCCTGCCTGCAGCTCTACGATGGCCTGCAGCTGCCTGTCTCCTACGCTTCTCGCACCATGACCCCCGCTGAGCAGCGTTATGCTCAGATCGAGAAAGAGCTCATCGCCGTGGTGTTTGCCTGCTCGAAGTTTAAGGATTACATCCTGGGCAACACCTTCACTATTGAAACTGATCACCAGCCGCTGGTCACGATCCTGAATAAACCAATCCACGTCGCCTCATCCCGCTTGCAGCGAATGATGCTGCAGCTCCAGCGCTTCACGTTTCGGGTCGTGTACCGCAAGGGCAAGGACATGTTCGTGGCCGACACGCTGTCCCGCGCACCGCTGACGTCCACAACCCGACACCCGTACGAATCGTCTGACCTGATGGTGTTGAACGTTAATATTGTGCCTTCACAGCAGATGCAGTCCCTGGTCCAGCACACTGCCAAAGATCCTGCCCTGCAACAGCTTGCCGTCGCTCATCCTTGCCGGCCGGTGCCGTGCCCTACTTCCTGGTCCGGGATGAGCTTGTGCTGCACGACGGAGTGGTGGTGAAGGGCCACAAGGTTGTGGTGCCTGCTGCGCTGCGGGACCACTACTTTTAAACCGCCCACAGCGGCCATCCCGGGGCCGAGGCCACTCTGTCCCAGGCCCAGAGCCAGTTCTATTGGCCCGGCATGGCCCCGGATATCCGGGAGAGGGTCTCCGCCTGCTCCACCTGCAATAGCCTCTCTCCCCATCAGCAACGGCAGCCGCTCCTGCAACAGCCTGCCCCCGATCTGCCATGGATGGCAGTCGCCACTGACATCTTCGAGTGGCGTGGCAAGCACTTCCTGGTCCTTGTGGACTCCTACTCCAGCTGGTTCGAGGTGGACCAGCTGCCCTCCCTCACATCTGCTGCTGTCATTGGGAAGCTGCGTCGCCACTTCACAACCTTTGGCTCCCCTGCGAGTTTGCAGTCGGACAACGGTAGCCAGTTTTCAAGTGCGGAGTTCCGCAATTTTGCTGCCACCTGGAACTTTCGTCACTTCACCAGCAGCCCCGAGTACCCGCAGAGCAACGGCCTTGCTGAGTGCGCCGTCCGCAGTGCCAAGGAGCTGCTGGAGCACTGCAGACTTTCCCGGTCGAATTTTTACCTGGCCCTCCTCAACCTCCGCAACATTTCCCGAGACCCTGCCCTGGGCTCGCCTGCTCAGCGGCTCATGTCCCACACCACGCGCCCTCCGATCTCTGTATCCCAGCAGTCCCTGGTGCCTTCTGTCCTCCGCCCTGCTGCCGTCCAGGAGCGCTTTGCCCAAAAGCAAGAAATACAAAAACGCTCCCACGACAAGTCCTGCCGTGCCCTTCCGCGTCTGTTCCCTGGTCAGGTCGTCCGGATGCAGTCCCCCTCCGGACACTACCGACTGGCGGTTGTCGTCAGCTCTGCCGGCTCGCCGCGCTCTTACCTCGTCGACCACGAGGGTACCATCTACCGCCGATCCCGCCAGCATTTGCGGCTGGTCAGTGAGCCCGCTCCGCCTCCTGCTGCCCCTTTTGCCCCCCCCCCGATTTCTTCCTCTCTGCCTACCGCTCCTCGCATGCCCAGAACTCTGCCCTCTCAGCTCTTTGTGCCCCGCTCCCCTGCTGCCAGTCCGCCCTCGCCTGTTCGTTTGCCCGCCTTTGTGCCGGTTTCCCCTCCCGCTCCATCCCTCTCCTGCCCGATCTCTGGCTCGTTCGCCCGCTCCCGCTCCCGCTCCTGCTCCTGTTCCTGTTGTTCCTGCGGAGGAGGGGGAGGGCGAGTTGCGTACCCGCTCCGGGCGTTTGGTCAAGCCGCCTGTACGTTACGGGGAATTAGTTTAACTGTTACCTGACTGTGTGTGTGTTTAACTGCTTGTAGCGTATGAGTCGTGGTCGCCCTGTCACTGCTGTACTGCTTTGTTTCCAAGGGGAAGGATGTACACTAGTGCATGTTCCTTTAACATAGTGACCTCACCACTACTAACCACTCCCCATATCACCAGTATAATTGTAACCTCCCCACCTCTAGATCGCTCTCTAGCTCCGTGACAGACCACGGACAGCTAGGGCAGTAATGTGTATGAGTTGTGTGATTAGTAATAAAACAGTAGTGAAGACATAGTGTGCTTTGACTCGTCTTTACAGCAACTAAAGCTTTTCACCGTACCTCGGTACACATGACAATAAACTAAACTAAACCTTTGCCCATTACTGTGGAAATTTGCCACGGCCAACATACTTTTTTGCTTTCTGATGCCAGCCCGGGACTTGCTTTACAAAATGAGTACCATAATCATTTCTACAAGGGATGGAATAGAGGTGCAAGTCCCCATACAGAAGTGTGGGGTTTTCTCATTGTCACCGCTAAATGAACCTCCTTTGTGCCTGGATAAACCTTGCCCAGTGCCTGAGCCCAAGGCTGATTGATATTATGGGAACCGTCCCAGTATGTGTTTAAAGCCCTCTTGCAATATCTAAAATGCCTCAATCAAAAACCATGGAAATGGCATTATACGGCCCTTTACAACGCTAGCGGAACAAGCAAGGCAGACAAATCCTTCTATGGCCCATTTTCATTTTTAAAAATGAGCAATGCCCAAACTGTGGATTGGCCCAGCGAGAGCAGCAGCGGCAGTATCACAACATCACTGGCGCCATTGCTGACGACAGAAACTGTACCCCAGTGACTGACTGAAGTAGCCAATTCTGCAACCACCGACCGTCAACGACAGTCAAGTTTTTCCCTGCGAGCCACAATGCTGGCGTTAGTAGTGACCTCAATCAATGTGGAGGGATACCCTAGAACAAAGGCTGATGTGCTAGTTAGCCACTGCAACGGAAGTGACATTGTCTGTATGCAGGAGACCCACCTGGGTCCGACGAGCAACCGGCCAACACTACCAGGTATGAAACTGGTAGCTGAGATACGTCATCCCAAGTACGGATCAGCCATGTTTGTGAAGCCCCTGTTAGACTTCAGGGACATCCACACTGACAGCTCAAACACCAACATATAGACTGTTACTATCTGTCTGCCAGAGATTTCCATTACCTCATTGTATAAACCACCTGCCAGCCCCTTTGTATGGCCTGACCTGCCACCTAATTGCAGGAAGAAGTATGCTGTTGTGATCGGGGATTATAATTCCCATCACACAATGTGGGGCTATGACACTACCAACTGCGATGGTGAACTAGTCGAAAGCTGGATGGAAAACACATTCATGCACATTGTTGATTCATAATGCTAGACTCCCCAAGTCCTTCAACAGCTGCCGCTGGAGAAGAGGCTACAACGCTGACCTGTGTTTCGTCAGCCAGAGACTAGCGCACCTAAGTGAGAAAGCTGTGCTGAACCTGCTCCCCAAGTCACATCGACCAATCTCAGTTACGATCAAGCCTACCGTAACAAAGTCGGAAGTCCCTTTTTGACGCCGCTTCAACCTCAAGAAGGCCAAATGGGCTGAGTATAATGAAGGGATGGAAAAAGCACTATTAGACGTTGAACCCACACCCGACAACGACACCATGTTTGTACAGGCTGTAAAGAAGACTGCTCACGCTCACATCCCTCGTGGATGTCGAAAAGAGTACATTGCTGGCCTCACAGAGGAATCATTGCAGCTGCTGGAGTGCTACGAAACAGAGTTTGGAAATGATCCATTTTCGGACACCACTAGCGAGCTCGGTGATGCACTCATGGAATCCCTGGGGAAGGAGAGGCGAAAAGCCTGGCAGGATCTAATAGAAAACATCAACATGACCCAGAACACCAAAAAAGCCTGGTCCACCATTCGGAAACTAAACGGTGATAAGATCACATCACCTACTTTATCCGACATAACATAAACCAGGTCGGGAGCCAACTGGTGGCCAACGGGAGACGAGCAGAAAGGCGCAGGACTAAAGGAAAACATAATTCCACAATCATTCCGGGCAATCAGCAGAACATGTCCATACTAACCAAGCCCTTCACCTTAGAGGAGTTTGAAGTGGGACTTAGCACATTCCAACTATCTGGAGGAAAGCTATTATCATTGCTCTACTAAAATCTGGAAAAGATCCCAACCTCTCCAAAAGCTACCGGCCTATCTCTCCACTATGTATCAGCTACAAGCTGTTCGAGAGACTACTCCTTAGCCGACTATCCCCCCCCAGATAGACGCTAAGCTAATCAAAGATCAAGCTGGATTCAGATCTGGAAAATCATGCACAGGCCAACTGCTAAACCTCACCCAATACATCGAAGACGGCTATCAGAAGAAGCTGATAACGGGCGTTGCCTTTGTCGATCTGTCAGCTGCTTATGATACCGTCCGACACAGGCTGCTGATCAAAAAACTCTTTGACATGACAGCTGATGCCAAACTATGTAACATTATGAGATGTAAGTTTTTATTTATATAGCACGTTTTAAGTCAACTCGCATTGACACCAAAGAGCTTTACATAAATTGAATAATAAGTTTCCATACAAACCATAGAAAAAGGTAAAAAAAAATAAAGAGAATGGACACAACACTTTATAGAGTTCAACACAAACATCCCCCCACAGCAGAATCAAAAATGTCCACTGTGGGGAAAGGCACCAGAAAGTTAAGTCCTCTTCCTCTGAAACACCCGAGGTCGGGCCCATTTGTGGCCTTGCAGCCAGTCCAATGTTTTCAGGGCCCTCTTGCCGTGAAGATGGAACATCCAGCGTCGGGTGAAACATTCCTCAGCGGCTTAGAAAGTCTGGAGCGGCTGCCTCCTCCCCGGAGACCGGGGCACTCGTAGCCCTCAGGCCGCGCCGGTTGGAGCTCCGACCCCGGCCAACTTGATCCCTGGATCCGCGGCGCTCCAAATCCAGCGCCGCCCGCGGCCGGACAGACCCAGTAGTAGTCGGCGGCCACAGCGCTCCGGAGCTTACCGCACGGCGACCCGGTAAGGCATCGCCCGCTCCCTGTTGGTGTCCCAGTGCTGTGCAGCCGCCGCTGAAGCTGTAGTCCCAGCCGGTCCCGACAGGAAACGCCGCTCCACTCTCGATGGCAGGCCGCGAGGACGGGGCGAAGAAGCAGCTTGGAGGGATGCTGCCTCTCCGACCAGGTAGGGGACTAAGAAATAAAGTTTCCCCCTTCCCCACCCCCCACATAAAAGACCTCCACTAACATTTGGGACAGGACTTAAAATAAAAAATTTTTAAAGGTGAAGAGACGGACTGCGGGCAGGCTGCCATACACAGACGGCGCCCACTCCTTCTGAGCAACCGGATGATCTACGTCACATTCAACAATAGGAAAAGCAGATGGTTCCACCAGACCAATGGGCTGCCGCAGGGCAGCGTCTTGGCCCCTCTCCTCTTCAATGTCTACACAATCGACCAGCTTCTACCGGAAGGATGCAGGTTTATCTACGCAGATGACCTAGCCATAGCAGCATAACTTCTCAGAAATTAAGTCAACCTTGGAATGAGGCCTCTCAGATATGTCAACGTACTATCTGGAAAACCGCCTGGGCCCAAACCCTGGGGAAACCCAAATCTGCAGGTTCCATCTTAAAAACAGAGAGGCTAAACGGGAGCTCGACATAACCTGGGATGGTATAAAGCTTGAAAACCACCAGCACCCAGTCTATCTGGGAGTAACTTTAGATCGTACCCTCAGTTACAAGGCACACATCCAAAAGACGTGAGCAAAGGTCTCCACCAGGAACAGCCTTCTACGACAACTAACAAACTCAAAGTGGGGGGCTCATCCAAGTACACTTGGTCTAGTATATTGTTGACATATATGAAAAATATGCTCTCAATTGTAAAGAAGTTAATCTTAATGTTGTATTGTTACTCAGACAAACTTGATGCAGGTAGTGAATAACTGACAATGATAACAGCCAATAATAACTAACAATGATAACAGCCAATGAGAGGTGCTGTTATTGACAGCCAATGAGAGGTACTGTAATTGATGTGTGCGCATGTGTGTCAATAAAGTTTTTCCTCTTCCAGTTTGAACAAGATGGATGCCCCACTGTGTTTTTTACTCCTCTGAATTATCTTCGGTCTAGCACTGGGTAGGCTGCTAAAATCGCTGCACAATTCACCTCTGCCAACAGGTTATGGGCCCAGCTTTACCCAGCTTTACCTAGAGTTACCCAGAGGTACCTACAGACAGTTATCCAGGGATTTACCACTGAGAGAAACGTCGCGACATACCGCGTGTCTGGTGAGAGTTAACTTGCTAAGCTAGCACCATGAGTAGACGGAGCGCCCAGACGAGTAGCCGCTGGTCTCGGCTAGTTTTTGACGGAGATGAAAAGAACTATGAGCTGTGGGAGACTAAATTCTTGGGCCATCTTCGGTTGCAAGGGCTAAAGGATACCATCTTGGAAGAGCCTACCGACAATGAAGAAGAAGAAGACGAGGCCAAAAATGCAGAGGCATATGCTGAGCTAATCCAGTTTATGGATGACAAGAGTTTGTCGCTGGTAATGCAAGAAGCAGCGGACGATGGGCGGAAAGCGCTAACTATTTTGAGAGATTATTATGCGGGTAAGGGAAAGCCACGTATAATAAGCCTGTATACAGAACTGACTTCACTTCAAAAGTTGAGCAGCGAGAGTGTAACTGAATATGTTATACGGGCAGAGACAGCCATCACAGCATTGAGAAACGCTGGTGAGGTGTTGAGTGACGGACTGTTAATTGCAATGATTCTGAAGGGACTGCCTGAATCTTTCAAACCATTTGCTATCCATGTCACGCAAAGTGAGCAGGCAATGCTATTTGCCGAATTTAAAACTAAACTACGGACCTACGAAGACACGGAAAAGATGCGTGCAGCAGCATCTGACGATAATGTCATGAAGGCACGTGTGCAACCGAGTGTGAGACCCGCCACGACAAGTACAAGTGCGGAGAGAGCGGACATTGTGTGCTTCAGGTGTGGCCTAAAAGGACATAAAGCCAGAGCATGTCAATGCAAGCAGTGGTGTAGTCACTATAAAAGCACCACACATCGGGACGCAACCTGCAGACGGAAACAGCGGCGGGACTTGCACGATAAGTTTCCGGGGAGACTAACAACAAGGAATATGCATTCCTGGTGAGTGAAAGGGACGCAGTGATTCAGTCAGAGCGTGGAGTCGAGTGGAAAGGGCTGATGGTCGATACGGGGGCAACTTCGCATATCATCACAGATATAGCAAGGTTCAAGAAGTTCGACGATATGTTCCAGTCCGAGACACACTGCGTGGAGTTGGCTGACGGCACAAGGTGTGATGGAGTCGCGGAGCGCAGAGGAGACGCGGAGGTTTGCTTGGTTGACAGCCAAGGGCGCCGCCACAACACAACACTGAGGCAGGCGTTGTACATCCCCTCATACCCGCAGGACATCTTCTCTGTAAAAGCAGCTACTTCCAACGGAGCAACCGTAATCTTCAGGGACGGGGAAGACGTCCTACAACACAAGGACGGTACAAAATTCCACATTCATGAGTACAACAGACTGTACTACTTGCACACGGTAAACGTTGAATGTGATGACCAATGTAAGAGCAGTTATGATATGCAGACATGGCATGAGATTCTAGGGTACTGTAATTATGAAGATATTCAAAAATTACAGAATGTTGTTGAAGGTATGGCAATTATGGGCAAAACAGACAAACCTGCTCTACACTGTGAAGTGTGTACTCAGGGAAAGTTTATCCAAACTAGGAACAGGGACCCTGATGTAAGAGCCAAAGCAGCTTTGAAGTTGGTACACACAGATTTAGCGGGATCGATAGACCCAGAGTCCAGAGAGGGGTACAGGTTTGCGCTATCATTCACTGATGATTTTTCCAGTGCAGTGTTTGTGTACTTTCTAAAGAATAAGAGTGACACAGTGCAAGCCACCGAGAAGTTTCTTGCTGACACAGCCCCATACGGGAAGATTAAATGTATGAGGTCTGACAATGGTACTGAATTAATGAGAAAGAATTACCAGGCACTACTCAGCAGAAATTGCATTAGACATGAGACCTCAGCACCATACTCACCACACCAGAATGGTACTGCTGAGCGAAATTGGCGCACCCTGTTTGACATGGCCAGGTGTATGCTAATAGAGAGTGAGTTACCTAAACAGTTTTGGACCTATGCAGTGCAGGCAGCAGCTGTAGTGAGGAACAGATGCTTTAACAAGTGCACAAAGCAGACGCCTTACTTGATGCTGACAAGAAAACGGCCCAACCTGTCTAGGATGCAAAAGTTTGGGTCAGAGTGTTATGCCTATGAACAGAACAGGAGAAAACTGGTCTCAAAGTGTGAGAAGGGAATCTTTGTCGGGTACGACAAGAATAGCCCAGCTTACATGATTTACTATCCTGACAATGGGAAAGTAAAGAAGCACAGACTGGTGAAGTTTGTGACCAAAACAATTGTAGAGCGGCAGACACAGACTGACATGACCGCCGGTGACGATGACTTTGAGGTGCAGAATAGGGCCAGTAGGATGAGAAAAAGTACTGATGAGAGTCCAGGACATACTCAGGGCCAAGATCCAGTAACTAGGCCTGAGGTGAATAGCCAAGCACAGACAGGTGAAACCAAGCATGAGCCTGCACATTACCCTTCTAGATTGAGGAAGAAACCAGGTTACTTAAGTGAATATGTAACTGGCAAGGCGAGTGATGATCATGTAATGATTAACATAGATTATTGCTACAGATTGATGTGTAACATCCCCCTAACATTCAGGGAAGCTGTAACCTCAACTAACTCAAAGGAATGGGTTAACGCAATGCATGAGGAAATGCAGTCGCTGAGAGAAAATGACACATTTACCCTAACCAACTTGCCTGAGGGTAAGAAAGCAGTAAATGGGTATATGCAATCAAGAACAATGAGGATGGATCTGATAAATACAAGGCACGGTATTGTAGCCAAAGGATACAGTCAAAAATTGGGTGTACACTATGAGGAGACATTTTCTCCTACTGCTAACCTGACCGGTATCAGAGTGATGATGCAAAAAGCAGCACAGGAAAACCTGATTTTACTTCGGAGTCACGTGAGTGACTACGTGAAGAACCCGCTCAGTGCGCAGGCGCGGAATTTTACGCCAACAGTGCAACAGCGGCGGCAGCTGGAGTCAGGCTCTCCAGCTGCACTTTAAAACGGACCGTCAGGTAAGTATACGGTGCGTGTGGAATAACGAAGGAGAGTTGGAGTTGTGTTTGCCTTTCAGAATGTCGACACAACACAGAAAACTCTCAAAGAGAACTGCCCCCGCTTCAACTCCACCAGAGGAGCGTTCCATTCCAGCGGGGCAGCAACCGGCGGCAGCGTCGCTCTCAGAGCGTTTCGCTATCCCCGAGACCGAGCCAAGCCCAGTCTCGCCAAAGCCTGCACGGCGGACTGGGAAAGCGGCCAGGAAGTCCAACCGGCCGGTCATCTCCGATTCGTCGGAGGGGGACATGTCTCCACCAAAGCGGAGGAGACACAGCCGCCTGAGCTGCATTCAGCAGCTCCTGGAGCAGATGCTCCACTGGGACACGCAGCAAGAGCGCTCCCGGGGAGGAAGGACAGGTACCTCCTCCACAGTGTCTTGTGCACTGCCCTCTGCTCCCTCATTACTGGAGGCTAGCATTGGTGACCAGGGCTGGGCTGGTCTGGAACAGGGGCAGGCGGACAAATTCGGGAGTATGCCAGGGGTGCAGGAACAGGAAGAGCTGTTGGGTGTGGTGGACCGCTTTGTAGCAACCCCACGGGCTGGAGCACCGCTGGAACCAAGAATGGCGGCCAGCATCAACCATCTATCCAATAAACCATTACTGGAAAAGGTGCTCACTGAGGTGCTGGAACAACACACAGCACCAGAAAACTGTGAGGCCCTCAAAGTAAAAAGTGTCAACAGCCAAATCTGGGGGCATGTGGGGTCACACATCCGGACCCAAGAACTCAAGCTACAGCGGATCCTAAGGCTCCTGACGTCGGCCATCACAGCCTTTGCTCGTTCCGTGGAGACCACGGAGATGGATACCTGCCAGCAGGATGTGCTGGCATTAATGTGTACCACGGCATCCACCAGTCGACGTCCGCAATATGGGACTGGTGAATGCTTGGGGTCCGCACATTATCCCCAAAGATCTCCAGCGGCTACTTGTCTGGGCGCTCCGCAGCGGACCCCCTGGAAAATGCGTCTCCCCCCAACATCGCCAGCACGTCAGAACAGAACCTTCAGGAAAATGAAGAAACAGAATCGCCAATAACCATGGAGGTAGGTGGGTCTGGTTCTTATAGAG
Organism: Amblyraja radiata; assembly: GCF_010909765.2. Taxonomy (NCBI): domain Eukaryota; kingdom Metazoa; phylum Chordata; class Chondrichthyes; order Rajiformes; family Rajidae; genus Amblyraja; species Amblyraja radiata. Next base: position 2,496,219 of record NC_046004.1, on the reverse strand, counting down.
AATAAGGGTGCTTTACTAACAGGGGGGAGATGACACTTGTTTAAAGAAGCATGGGGTATGGTCACGAGTGACAAGTATATACTCAACAGCATTAGGGGATATAAAATTCAGTTTATATCAGAAAAAACGCCGCCAGTTCAACATTGGCCCCAAAGGGTATTTTCTCCCTCCGTCAAAGAGCAACGGGAGGGACAAGCTGAACTGGTGAGACTTATCACAAAGGGGGTCATAGAAAAGGCCAAACATGAACCCTTGGAATTTGTATCCAATATATTCACCAAAACCAAAAAAGATGGTGGATGTCGCATCATCATTGACTTAACATCACTAAACAAGTTTGTTAAGTATATACATTTCAAAATGGAAACATTTGTTACTGCTAGACAACTGATTTCCAAAGGATACTACATGGCAAGCATTGATCTCAAAGATGCTTACTATCTAATACCCATACACAAGGATCATAGCAGATACCTAAAATTTATCTGGATGGGGCAGCTGTGGCAGTACAAAGCATTGCCTAATGTTTTCACTTCAGCCCCAAGATTATTCACAAAAATATTGAAGCCAGCCATGGCAATACTAAGGAAACAAAAACATATTGTCATGGCATATTTGGATGATATCCTCATAGTGGGGAAAACAATGGAACTGGCTGTGGCAGCAGTCTCAGCTACAAAACAGCTCCTTGAAACTCTGGGGTTCGTCCTATATCCAGACAAATCTAAGTTAAATCCATCCACTATCATGGCCTACCTGGGTTTCACAATTAACTCAGTCCATATGACTGTTACCCTGCCAAGGGAGAAAATGATTGGATTAGCACAATCATGCAATAATTTAATGGTCAACAAAAGACCAACTATTCGACAAGTGGCAACAGTGATTGGTAAAATGGTAGCAGCATTTCCGGCTACACAATTTGGACCTTTGCACTATCAAAATTTACAAAGAGCAAAGGTACAGGCACTAAAACGACATATAGGTCACTATGATCGTGTCATGATATTACCCACGGAAGCAATATCAGAGCTACAGTGGTGGACACAAAATGTTTGGCATAGTTTTAGTCCTATTATCATCACTAACCCTACTTTAGTTCTTCAGACAAATGCCAGTGCTCAAGGCTGGGGAGCAACTAACTCCATATCCAGCACAGGTGGTAGATGGACTAACCCAGAGTCATCATTACTATCTACACTGGGCATTAACTATTTAGAAATGTTGGGCGCCTTTTATGGTTTAAAAGCATATGCATCCAATATGCAGCACTTGCATGTTCGGTTACAAATTGATAATACTACGGTGGTGGCTTATATTAACCATATGGGCGGCATTAAATCTTTATCATGCGACAAATTGGTCAATATGATTTGGCAATGGTGTGTCGAAAGACATATTTGGCTTTCAGCTACCTATCTACCAGGTAAGCTAAACACAGTGGCAGACACCAGGTCACGCAAATTCAATGACAACATCGAATGGATGTTAAACCCTAAAGTATTTGCTAAAGTTATCAAGCAATATGGAACGCCAGATATCGATTTATTTGCATCAAGACTAAATCACCAGTTACCTATGTATGTCGCTTGGGAACCAGACCCAGAGGCAGCAGCGGTAGATGCCTTCACGCTGGATTGGGGAAAGTTCTTTTTCTATGCCTTTCCCCCTTTCTGCCTCATCAGTCGGGTACTTCGCAAAATACAGATGGACTCTGCTTCTGGTATTTGATGGTGCCCGACTGGCCTAGTTTCCAGTACTACATGACATGGTGGTAGAATCACCTATGGTGTTTCCCAGTGATCCAGGACTATTAACTCACCCAGTATCAGGCATAAGGCACCCATGCCATGAAGACATTAAACTCCTGGGTTGCAGGTTCTGAACAGACCTTACCTGGACCTGGGATTGTCCGAACAAACCATCACCACCATGTCAGCATCCCTTCAAACATCCACCAAAAGGCAGTACTTAACCAGCATCAAAAAATGGGAAAAGTACTGCCAGGAAACAGGGACAACATATGAAACAGCCACAGTAACCAACGTATTGGAGTTCCTAGCCTATCTACACCATCATGAAGGGATCAGCTACAGTGCCATCAACACAGCACGTAGTGCTCTTTCTTCTTACCTCAAACCAGCAGGACATCAGGCAATAGGATCCCATCCACTGGTGGTTAAACTTATGAGGGGCATTTATAATATTAAGCCCCCCAAGCCCAGGTATACCCATATTTGGGACATCAGTGTCGTTCTGACATACCTCAGGGAATGGCCACCAGCTAGATCCCTCAGCTTCGAGCAATCAACACTGAAGACGCTCATGCTGATGGCACTCGTATCCACTCAGAGGGTCCAGTCACTACACAAAATTAGACTGGACAACATGCTGACAACCCCAGATCAGATCACATTCATTCTACAAGGTCTGGTGAAACAAAGCAGGCCAGGAACATCCAATCCACTAGTGGTATTCCGGGCCTACCCACCAGAGCCACGATTGTGTGTGGTGACCCATCTACTACAGTATATAGACACAACCCACAACATCAGAGGGAGTGAACAAGCCTTATGGGTCAGCCACAAAAACCTCATGGCCGGGTAACAAGCCAAACCATCTCAAGATGGCTAAAACAGGGTACTGAAAGCTGCCGGGATAGATATTAATACCATTAAATCTCATTCCACTAGGGCAGCGTCCACATCAACAGCAGCAAGAATGGATGTACCTATTGACCTCATTCTGAATACAGCAGGATGGTCGAGGGAATCAACATTCAGAACATTTTACAATAAGCCGTTGATGAAACCTGATTTATTTGCAGCAAAGATATTAGAAGCTGCAAATATTTAATTTAAGCCCGGGGGAGCAATTTATTTTGTTATTGTTAATAAATACCTTTTTTTGTTTCTTGAAAAACAGGGTAATTACCCCCAAAAAATTGGGTAATTACGATAACACTTCCTCTCTCAAGAACTTCGGCAGTGAGTGAATAAAACTGTTATACGGTTTGAAATCACAGAGCTTTGAAATCTTCACGTAGTCACTCACGTGACTCCGAAGTAAAATAGTAAGATTAAACGAGAACTTACCAGTTTGAAGTTTGATCTGTATTTTATGAGGAGTTACGATGAGGGATTACGTGCCCTCCGCTCCCACCCTCATTATATGGATTAAACTGATAAATTGATGTCTCTTTTTCTTTACTATGTTTACTTCAAATACTTGTGTCTATCTGTGATTCCACACCGCTGCTTGGAAGTATGCCGCGCCTGCGCACTGAGCGGGTTCTTCACGTAATCCCTCATCGTAACTCCTCATAAAATACAGATCAAACTTCAAACTGGTAAGTTCTCGTTTAATCTTACTATTTTACATCAAATGGATGTCAAAACTGCCTACCTACATGCACCAATAGATTGCGAGATTTACATGGAACAGCCAGAAGGTTATGATGTAAAATCCAGCGCAAATGAAAAGTTGGTGTATAAGCTAGAAAAGTCACTTTATGGGTTAAAACAGTCGGGTAGAAATTGGAACAAAATGCTACACGAGTATCTGACTGAAAACGACTTTGTGCAAAACCCAGCTGATCATTGTGTTTACACAAGGGAAACAGAAAATGAGAAAGTGATCATGACAATGTGAATGTAAATCTTGAATCAGCACTGTAAAATGGTTATGTGAAGGGAAAATGGAGGTCAGGTGAACTGGGTTGAAACTTAAAATGTCTGCTGACCAAAGTTGCTGACTATGTGGCTGCAGGCCTCAAGAAGTTGTGATCCTGAGAAATACACATTATCCTGCTGATGCTGCATATTCGCAACTTTGATATTCCTCGCACTCGTCTGATTGAGGTGGCTGAGTTTCAGAAGGCTGAAGAATATGCAAACCGCTGGCTCCCGAAAGTCTGAGAAATGTCCCTGTCTTAGCTCTAGTGTTGTTCCACTAATTAACATCTCCCATTGTGTACGTGCCTGTTATCATGACCATTGTGTACAGGTCTGTCGATTAATTGGGTAATGTGGGAGGGGGCTAAACGGTGGCATTAACATATATAAAGCATTACAATTAAGGGCAGAGAGCTTGACTCTTTGCTAGGTTGTTAAACCTGTGTGGAGACTCCTGCTCAATAAACGTACGTTTAAAGTGACCCCGGTGCCTGGTCGATTATTGTCGAAACAACCGATGTGAGAGAAAAATGTGAATCAACATTTGGTGTCAGAAGTGGGATTTCAACCAGCGACTGATCGAGCCGGCGAGTGAATCCACTGGGCGACGGGATCGATGTGAAGGTTGCGCAGCCAAGTGAGTAGATTTAGTTAAATCTCCTCTTGGTCCTTCCTCGTATCCCGGCGTAGCAGGGTAATTCGCTGACTTGCGTCAGTTGGTAGGACGACATCCGAACGTTCCGGTTGTGGGCACTGGGATAGGGCCGTCTCGAGGATTATCCTAGTCTGATCGAGCGGATAAAACACCCCGTAGAGGGGGACCGTAGACGGTATATAAGAGGAGTGCACTGTGTATAGGAAGTTAACTAGTATTGAGACGTTAACCGAGAACAAGGTACCCCCATATCTCACAGAAAGTCCGCTTTAAAGTGGCTGAGTGAGATACGGCAGAACCAAGGACTCTAGGTTAACCCTGAAAGAGTTAGCAAGTATTGAGTGTTAACCGAGACCAAGGTACCCCCATATCTCACAGAAAGTCCGCTTTAAAGTGACTGAGTGAGATACGGCGGAACCAAGGACTCCAGGTTAGCCCTGAAATATTGTTGTGATATTTGTGTAATAAAGTTAACTACTCTTGAGTGTTAACCGAGACCAAGGGGACTCCAGGTTAGCCCTGAAATATTGTTGTGATATTTGTGTAATAAAGTTAACTACTCTTGAGTGTTAACCGAGACCAAGGTACCTCCGTATCTCACAGAAAGTCCGCCTTAGACTGGTTGTTAAGAGAGGAAATCCTCCACGCGAAGGTCAGGAATTGAAGTGACCGAGTGAGATACGGCGGAACCAAGGACTCGCGGTTAACCCTGAAATATTGTGTGTAATAGTATAAGTATAAAAATGGGTAATGGTATGGACACCAGTGGTCACCCAGACAGGCCATTACATCAGCTATGTTTCTTGCATCCAGAAATGGAGGAGACCTTTAGGCGTATGTCGGGAGAACTCATTCATAAACTGGGGAAGGATGAATGGCCTGAAAGGGGTTCCAAGGATATGGGTGTGTTGTCAAGGGACCAAAGTGTAATATGGAAAACGGATTAAAAAAATATATATAAAAAGGCCATTCAGTTGTGGATCGATCATTGTAACAGATAAAGGGCACGGTCTTTAACGGCCAGTTGGCAGAATAATGCCTTGAAACTAGGAATACCCCTGACCGAGGGGGGTCAGGAGAAGTCAGTGACAGTACTAAAACAGGAATGCAGGCATGCTAAGGAACGTAAGGATCGTCAGCAGAGAGAGAGACAAAATAAGGCCAAGATAGATAAAGACTTACGTAAGTCGGTGGCTGGCATAGATTTGGGAGGTGACGACGAGGAGGAGGTAGAGGATTATCATTGGGGAGTCCGTGGAGCACCCCCGCTGAACCAGCCGCATCCCATTGCCAGTCCAGTATTTGCTCCTTCAATTCCCGCTACCCGATCCAAGATTAAAACTTGTCCTTCACAGATGTCAGTTTCCAAATCTCCCGTACCCTTGCTGAACCCCAGAAGACGGTCCCATTCAGGGGAGACCACCGGGAAGACAGTTGCCCCCAGTGCCCCCCTCGCAGGCCGACCACCTCCGTACTCACCTGGTGCCCCACAATCCGCTGACTCCGTGGGAGGCAGAACTAAACTGAACCCCCGGAACAAACCCAAAAAGAATATGGCACAGCGGCGAACACAATCCCCCTCCAGCTCCACCTTTTCGACCTCCGACGATAATAACGAATGGGAGAGTGAAGGGGACACGGCATCTGAAGACAGAGACGAGAGAAGGGAGGAAGAGGCTAGAAGGGCTAGGAAGAAGAAGCACTCCCCACGCGCAAGACAACTGCCAATGAGAACAGTCCCGAATCCTGCAGCCGCCAGGGTGGCCGTTGTAGCAGGAGGGCCCCCTGCGACCATCCAGGTGTATGCTCCGTGGAAACCAAACGATATGTTGATAATCCTGAATGGGGCACCAGATAAAGTCAAGTGCCCAGCACGATTTGTGGAGTTCATCGGCAACATGCTGGACGCCTACCAAGCCGTCTCTTTGGATGCCTGGAGTCTGGTCAGACAATCCATGAATCGAACGCAGTGGGGCAAGTTCCTCACCCAGCTGGGGCACAATGACCACGCTGCTATGGAAGCCGTGCACCCGGGAGTTGCCGGAGATGAACAGCGGAAGACCCTACTCCTGGTGGCTCTCGAAGCGACCCTGAGAAAACCTATTGACTTGCCCAAGGTACTGGATCAGAAACCCAAGCGAAATGAGGACCCCGAGGACTTTTTGGAAAGATTTAAGGATATGTATGGCTCGCTTGCTGGGGACCAGAACTTTAACACAGGTCAGCAATCTCCCCAGTTCTGTGCTACACTAATGCTCTGCTTGCCCGACGGTGTCGGTACCAGCGTTAAGACAAATAATCTAAATTGGACCGGCATGACCACCCCTGATATGTGCCGCGCCGTATGTGCATTATGGAAGAGAGGAGAAGCTAGGGATCCACCAGCTAAGGTAAAGACGGAATATGTTATCACCCGAGAGCAGCCGCCAGAACCCAAGGGACCTCCGCATGCAGAGACTCGAGGATACCAGATGGAGCACCAGCCCTGCTTTCCGGTATGGATGGATAGCCAGCACAACACGTACCCTTTCCCTTGGGGACATCCGAACGGACCTAATGCCTCCCCGTACAGGCCGCCATATGCACCCCGTGGAGGTAACAACCAGCGGCCATATGGAGGAATAGGATGGGGACCAAGAAAACCCTTGATTTGTTATGAATGTGGAGGCAAAGGTCACATGCGCCGACATTGTCCAAGTGATAACCAGCAAGGAGGAAGACGAGGAAGTGGCCAGGGACAATACGGACAACCTGGACAGCAAGGTCAACAAGGACCCCGAGGAGGGGACCCAGGTCCAACTCCCTCCTTCCAAGGAATACACCAAAACCCCTTTGAAAATTGACCACCAAAGATGCTGTCGATATCCCCAACAAGGAGGAATGACAGTATCCCGGAGCCACACCTGAAGATGATAGTTAATAATGAATCACACTCCTTCCTTGTTGATACCGGAGCAACTGTTTCATCAGTGCAATGTTCCTTAGCCCTCCAGACTACTGGACAGCATGAAATGTTACAAGGCTTTGATGGAATCCCCCACCCTTATCGCCTAACGGTACCAGTGTCTGTCCAGTATGAAGAAATCCGTTTTATGCACCAATTCGTGGTGACTAACAATTTGGACATTAATGTTTTGGGACGAGACCTACTTTGTCGACTACAGCTTCTGCTTGTATGTCAGCCGCATTCCATAGAGATTGAACACGCACAACATCGGCAGTGCTATCAGCATCGAACCCCCCAGTGGTGGAGCCTGGACTTGGAGGACCAAGAACACCATGTCACACTTGCCTATGATGCGAGTGGATCCAACTCGGAACTGGAGCAATTCTTTGGGCCCCATGAGGGCAGTCAGTGGAGCATCACCGAGTTGGCTACCGTAACCGGTCGGGAAGGAGAAGCGTTGGCCGTGTCAATATCTATGTCCAACTGGAGGCAAAGTCCTGGCATCGCACCTCGTCTTACGCTAAAAGTATACCTTCCATATACCGCCAAAGATCTCGGACCAATGGTTTTTCAGGCCTTGAAGGGATCAGATGAAAATATCCAAGGCCCCCAGCAAGTTACCTCCGATCTGTCCATTACCTATTCACCCACCCGACCTACTCAGGAGGGTACCTTGAGACACCATAAGGGCCGAGATATTGTGGAATTTACTGATCCGGAAGTATGGGCGAATGATCAGACTCAAGTAGGACTTACAAATGTTGAGCCAGTCCTGGTGCAGGTCAAGACTGGTGCAGCCATGCCATCTATACGACAATATCCCTTGAAAGTCCAGGCCGTACCCTGTATCGACAGGTTACTCAAAGGACTATTGGAACAGGGTATTTTGATCACATGCCAGTCCTGCTGCAACACACCAATTCTCACAGTCCCAAAACCAGGAAAGCCGAATCAGTATCATCTAGTCCAGGACCTGCGGGCCATTAATGCCATAGTACAACCATTACATGCTCTTGTTCCTAACCCAGCACATATTCTTGCTACCATCCCGGCTAAAGCAACAGTCTTTGGATCGGTGGATCTCCAACATGCCTTTTTCTCGATTCCTTTACATCCAGACTGTCAGTACCTGTTCGCATTCACCTATAATGGACAACAGTATACATGGACCAGATTGCCACAGGGCTTTGTAAACTCACCAACCCTATTTTCTCGTTGTCTGCAACAGCAGTTACAAAACCTTCGGTTACCTGAGGGGTCTGCATTGATCCAGTACGTCGATGATCTTTTAGTGGCCAGTGAAACGGAGGAGCAGAATAGGGAAGCTATAATTTTGTTGTTGAACTTTGTAAAGGCATTGGGGTACGTCGTGTCCCCCTCCAAAGTACATGTCGGTCAAAAGGAGGTGAAATTCCTCGGAGTCATAATCTCCGCAGATGGCCGTCGGTTGGACGAGAGCCGCATAGACCCCATTTATAGAACAGCACCTCCCACGTCAGCCAGGGGAATGCGACAGTGGCTGGGAATGATCAACTACTGCCGTCAGTGGATTCCGAATGTGGCCCTGGACATAAAGCACCTGACCCCTTACACCAGCGAGGAAAGTACCTTTGTGTTGTCAGGTGAAGCCTTGACAGCGTTCAATAATCTACGAGAGGTCCTGCAGAAGGCTCCTGCGCTGGGGCGACCCCTGTATGATAGACCTTTTCAGCTCTATTGTACCGTCCTGGGCGAATGTGCCACTGCGGTTTTGACCCAGCTGCATGGGGGTAAGCACCGACCAGTGGCGTATTATTCATCCAAGTTAGACCCTGTGGCACTGGGGTATCCCCATTGTACACAGATTCTGACAGCGGTATACAATAGTCTTCAGTCGGCCGCCAACCTCACTCTCCAGCAGGACATTACCGTTTATTCCTCCCACTCTGTGACCGCCCTACTGGGACAGCTCCAGACCCAGCATTTGACCTCAGCCAGACAAAATAAATATGAGATCTACCTGTTGAATAATCCCAAGCTACAGTTCCGGCACTGCACTACTATCAACCCCGCACTGTTTCTCTGTTCTCCTCCTGACCCCCTCGCTCCATGCGACCATAACTGCTTGGAGGCTATTCTCGCGGATACCAGTCCGCGCCCTGACCTTAGCGATCAACCTCTAGCCTCTCCAGATTTGACTCTTTATACCGATGGAAGTTCGTCCATCAACGAGCAGGGACGCCGCCTGTCAGGCTTTGCGGTAGTTAAACAAAATGGAACCTTGCTGGATTGTGGCAGTTTTGACCCACCATTTTCAGCTCAGCAGGCCGAGTTGTTTGCCCTCACCCGAGCCTGTGTCCTTGCAGAGGGGCACTCCGTCAATATTTACACCGACTCCCGATACGCATTTGGAGTCGTTCACGATTTCGGACAGTTATGGAAAAACAGGGGATTCCTCACCTCGACGGGCCATAAGATTGCCAATCAGATCCTGGTCTCTGACCTGTTGAATGCTATCCTCCTGCCCTCTGTGGTAGCCGTAATTAAATGTGCGGCCCACACGACAGGAGATTCCCCGGTCCAAATCGGTAACAGGTTGGCTGACGAAGCGACTAAGTGTGCTTCACGCGGTAGATTTAAAGTGGTGGGTAGTATGATGAGGCAGGTGAAAAGCCTTTATATGGGCTCGTCTGAATTTGAGAAACCTATGCCAACCATGAATGATGTATTGCTCTTACAGGGGGATGCCTCTATTGATGTAATAATAGAATGGGAGCAGCTGGGCTGTCAGAAGGCTGATTCCGGATTGTGGCTCACGCCGGCCGGACAGACCTGTTTGACAGACCAGTTAGCAACCTGGGTCATTGATTGCCTACATCTAGCCACTCACTGTGGGGCCACCTCGCTAGTAGACGCTCGCTTACAGGCATGGTGGCATCCTCGACTTAAGGTTTTGGCAGCACAAACTAGCGCACGGTGCCTCACCTGTGCGACACACAACCCTGGTAAAGGAGTTGTCTGCCAGACAGGTCGTACTCCATTACCTACTGCTCCATTTGAAACCTTACAGATGGATTTTATTGATTTGCCTAAGTGTCAGTGTTATAAACATGTACTTGTTATTGTTGATGTGTTTTCTAGGTGGATTGAAGCCTTTCCCACCACTGATTGCACTGCTTCTACGGTGGTGTCTATTTTATTACGGCAGTTTGTTCCTCGATTTGGGGTTCCAAATACCATCAGTTCAGATAACGGCCCTCACTTTATTGCCGCTATCAATAAAGAATTGTGCCGACAGCTGGGAGTAACTCAGCGGCTGCATTGTGCTTATCGCCCACAGGCTGCAGGAATGGTGGAACGCTTGAACCAGACCCTGAAGACCAAGCTTGCCAAGCTGGTGGACCAATCGGGCTCCACCTGGGTTAAAATGTTGCCTGTTGCCTTGTTTCAGATTAGAGTCCTTCCCGCAGGGAAGACAAGGTTGTCTCCTGCAGAGATCATCTATAGCCGACCTCTGCGCACCCCCTGGACAGACATTATCCCGGTCACAATGACATTGCATCACATGACAGAGGAGATGGTCTCTTACGTCCTTGCCCTTACAAGGGCCCAGCGTGAGATTCATGGGGAGGTCAAGGCCGCTTATGTGGGCGACATAGATTTTCCCGTTAATGGACGGATCACCCCGGGCTCTTATGTGTTGATTAAGAATTGGGTTCGTAAGGACACCCTTTCTCCTCGATGGTTGGGCCCCTTCCAGGTTCTCCTCACCACCCCCACCGCAGTAAAGATAGAAGGACGATCGGCATGGGTGCATTTGCACCATTGCAAAGTGGTTGGTGACACCAAGCAAAGGGGGGAGGTCAAGGTCAGGGAGAGGGATCCAGTCCACAGGAAGCAGGGCACGAATTAATTTTGACATGAAATTGCACGTTCTTTTCTTTTTCCCTCCCTTGTCTTCACAGATACAAAATAAATCGCTAAGATGAGGGTCTTTGTGGCATTAATATGTGTGGTGACCACTGCATGGTTAATCGGTTTTGGCTGGAAATGGACAAAGCCTGAACATGGACGGAACGAACGAGGAAAGAGAGGGGAACGAGAAGACTCCAATTTATTCATCCAGGCACACAACGAGCTATTCGGGAAGGGGCAGGTGGTTTGTTATCCACAAATGACATCAGTTACCTCCCTGTTTACCCCATCCCCTGCATGGGGCAGAACCGAACGATTGGTGAAGTGCCAGGGAAAAGAAATGGTCCCTGTCAAGCCCGTCAGCATCGACTATGATATGCTTCTTGCTCCACCGGCCAACTGCTTACCGCTACCTAAGAACAATAATCACTCCTACGACAATTGCTATAATGGATCTAGGATGGGGTCAAGAGCACCAGCTAGGCCATGTAACTTCACCACCAATAATGACAACAGGCAATATGAAAATTGTTTTAGTAACCAAGGACACGGGTGTATAGTCATAAATGTTAAAAATAACCTCACTTGCACTCTGCAAGGGCCCGTTCACGGCTCCACGTGTAACCTTACCTATAATGGAGTTCAATGTAAGGTGTCTAAGGACTGTATCCCTGTAAATGCTGGATTTCAGTTGTTGTGTGGATGGGCTAACGGGACCCATCTGACAGTAGGATCCCATCACCTGCCAATCCCCAGTTATAGCAATGGGATCGGTGAAGCATGGAGGGACTGGTCTGGAGGGGGAGAAGTCATTAATACCCGAAGGGGCTGTACTGGATCATTATATACGGAGGAAGGATATTACTTCTTCTTTAATGGGAAAGGAACCAATGTCCTAAAACCCCCTTTCCCCAAGAACGTGGCAGTTGGAGCATTGGTGCCAACCACGGTACCTTGTCCCGAGCAATGGACTAGACCCATGGCTCGGGTTCGTCGAAGGACAGTGTCAGCCGAGTTTTGCGCCCAATGGAGAAATCCAGGAGTCAGGGGAGCTACCCACGGACATGCCATCGGATGGGGATTATTAAGCATGCTAACCATGGGAGGAGTGGGTGGAGGTGAAGCAGCCAAGAACCGAAATTACCTTGTTTGCGGCCTGACAATTCTAGGCAATGCAACAACTGGAGTCTTGGAGGCAGTAAAAACCCAGATGGCCGAAATGAGGATGTTTTTCCTACAAAATAGATATGCGCCCGATTACTTATTGGCTAGAGAAGGGGGGACCTGTACCGTCATAAAAGGGAAATGTATGATGGGGGTTCAAGACAGGACTAGCAACATCACACATCACCAGAAAGAGATTACCACCTTTTTGGATGGAATGAATGAACACCAGGGATGGGGGAAGTGGTAATTTGGGGGATTATACAACTGGATCATCAGCATGGCCATCTATGCTGCTATAGTAGTTACTTGCTTATTTGTGGGGATTGCCATTGTGAAATGTATCATAGCCCGATTAATGGTGGCCGTATTGGGCTTGGGGACCACCCCCGAGGAAACTAAAAATTCTGTACGAATGATGATCTTACAGCGTGAGCAGGAGAAACTGTTACCATTCCTCAATGACAGCGACAACGATGAAGTGAGTGAGGAAGGAGAATTGGGGGACAAGGGTCAGACGGTCCAAGAAGCCTTGGCCAGGGAACTAGATGGTTACGAGATTCGGCGAATGGGACTTTTAAATGGACTATGAGTGTTGCCATAAGAATGGCAAAAGGGGGGAATGTGAATGTAAATCTTGAATCAGCACTGTAAAATGGTTATGTGAAGGGAAAATGGAGGTCAGGTGAAATGGGTTGAAACTTAAAATGTCTGCTGACCAAAGTTGCTGACTATGTGGCTGCAGGCCTCAAGAAGTTGTGATCCTGAGAAATACACATTATCCTGCTGATGCTGCATATTCGCAACTTTGATATTCCTCGCACTCGTCTGATTGAGGTGGCTGAGTTTCAAAAGGCTGAAGAATATGCAAACCGCTGGCTCCCGAAAGTCTGAGAAATGTCCCTGTCTTAGCTCTAGTGTTGTTCCACTAATTAACATCTCCCATTGTGTACGTGCCTGTTATCCTGACCATTGTGTACAGGTCTGTCGATTAATTGGGTAATGTGGGAGGGGGCTAAACGGTGGCATTAACATATATAAAGCATTGCAATTAAGGGCAGAGAGCTTGACTCTTTGCTAGGTTGTTAAACCTGTGTGGAGACTCCTGCTCAATAAACGTACGTTTAAAGTGACCCCGGTGCCTGGTCGATTATTGTCGAAACAACCGATGTGAGAGAAAAACGTGAATCAACAAGAGGATGTCATCGAAACATTAAGGGGATGTTTTGAATGCACTGACTGGGACCTCTTCCTCGACGCATCCGGCAACAACATCGACGTGTACACTGACGTGGTGACATCATACGTCCGCTACTGTGAAGAACTGTGCGTCCCCTACAAAACTGTCACAATACCCAGTAATGGTAAACCCTGGTTCAACAAGGATATACAACTTCTTCGAAAAAAGAAGAATGCAGCCTACACAAATGGAAACAGTGATCAGTACAAAACAGCAAAATATGAACTCAGGTCTGCAATACGGAAGGCAAAGTCAGCTTATTCAAAGAAATTGGAACAACAATTCAAAAGAAGTCTCATAATTCAAAAGAAGTCTGGAAAAATCTACAGAAGATGACGGACTACAAAAAACGTCCTGTTCCCATCCCAGATGAGGATCCGGATTTACCGGAAAAACTGAACACTTTTTATGCACGCTTTGATAATGCCACCCCGCCATCTATGCCTCTACCTCCACCTAACTCAGCACCATTCACCATCTCTGAGGAGGAAGTTAGAAATCTTAATAAAAGAAAAGCGGCAGGGCCAGACGACCTCAGCCCCGCTGCTCTCAACTACTGTGCAGCTCAGCTGGCTCCTGTGCTCACCTCCATCTTTAACACCTCCCTCAGCCAATGTAGAGTCCCGCAGTGTTTCAAATCATCCATCATCATCCCTGTACCCAAGTCCTCCAAGGTGAGCTGTCTGAACGATTTTAGACCTGTTGCTTTAACATCAGTTGCCATGAAGGCCTTTGAGCACATAGTCCTCACCCATCTGAAAACACACACTGCCCCCATCATGGACCCTTTCCAATTTGCATACAGCGCCAAACGGTCTGTTGAGGATGCTATTAACTTAGCTCTTCACTACTCCCTACATCATCTGGAATCACCGAACACTTATGCACGCATCCTGTTTATAGACTTTAGCTCGGCCTTTAACACCATACACCCAATTTTACTTCGGAGTCACGCGAGTGACTACGTGAAGAACCCCGCCATGATGCAAGCGTGTCATATCGCTACACGCATTGCGAAACAGTCAGGCGGGGTGGAACGACGTTCCCCCGCAGCGGCAGTTTTAAAAGCCGGAACCTGCAGGTAAGAGTTACTCTGCGGTCTTTTTGTGTTTTCCCATACTGATTTACAGGTGGGGAGCATGGACAAGTCGAAGAAAACAACGAGGGCTGCGATAAAGCTGGTGGGGGAGGACAGCGGAGTAGTGGGCAGCCAGCAGCGGCCAGCGGCACATGAATCACCTATAATGGGATCAGCTGTGCCCGATGTCGCCTCCGCACCGGCCAGATCCACTCCGCGGCCGGGCGGTATAGCAAAACAAAAAAACAACTAAGTCGTGGACTCAGATGAGTCCGACTTTGAGGAGCCGCGAGCGGCCAGCGACCGTGAGCGCTGGAGCCAGATGGAGCGGTGTGTGGAGCACTTGCTCCAACGTGACAGGCTCCGGGAGATGGAGTCTAGTCACTGTGGGCACTATGTAAAACCCACAGCAGCACCTCTTGAAGGGCTGCACAGTGCATCTCCCTCGTCAGAGGGGAGTACTGGGGGTCAGTTCTGGGCTGATCCTGAAGAGGGGTTTGCAGAAGAGAAATCAAGTGTGCAGGGGGTGCAGGAATGTGAAAATCTACTGGACATGGTGTCCAACTTCATACAGCCAGACTAGACTGGCCAAAACCTGGAACAAAAACTAGCTGCCAGTATAGATTATATGTCCTTTAACCAGCTACAGGAACAGGCTGTATTGGACACCACGGCAAGACACTTGGCACCGGGTAACTGTATATCCCTGAATGTTCCTGTTGTAAATAATTGCATATGGAAACATATCAGAGTAGGAGTTAGAGGCATGGATGTCAAACTCCAAAAAGTATTAAAGCTCCTAACAGCGGGGATAACAGCTTTCACCCGCACAGTAGATGAGAAGGACATGTCGCAGGACCAACAGGATGCACTGGCACTGCTTTGCAACACACAATATGAAATAAACAGCATCAGGAAGAGTGCCATCCGGCCTACTTTAAACCCGATATTCGAGGGTCTGTGCAAACCTGGAAACGTAAAACCACCAATTCTACTATTTGGAGGTAACCTATCGAAGCAAGTCAAGGAGCTCGATGAGGAGGCAAAAACCCTGGGGCTCATAAAAGGGACTTCATCAAAAACCCACTACGGCCATAGACAGCACCCTTACGCACCCACCAGTAGAACAAGACTAACTGGTGAAAGCTCGAAGGTCCGGTACACCGAACACGAGTCTTTTTTAGGCCATGGCCCAGGCCGGCCTTCTTGGAAGATACGCAAACCTCCAACATCAACCAAACCACAAACCCAGACACCGACGCCTCAACATCAACGAAGGATTTACAAAAAGAAGTAAACCTGCCACTGGTAACTATGGAGGTAGGTAGGTCTGGTTCCCTACAAATTACAGGGAGCATGGAGGTTGGGGGGAGATTACACTCCTTTCTGGATGCATGGAGTATGTAAACTACCGACACTTATATTTTAAGCAGTATCCAGGGATATACCATAGAATTTATACACAAATACAGCCCTCCAGTTCAGCATGTACCGAACCGAATGTTCGTATTTTCCGGTAAAGAAAAATCAGAAGCGCATGCTGAACTAGAGCGGCTTTACGCAAAAGGGGTAATTGAAAAATCCCAACGCGAACCGCTAGAATTCGTGTCCAATATCTTTACCAAAAAATAAACAAGATGGTGGTTGTTGCATCATCATAGATCTGACCAAATTGAATACATTTGTACAATATATTCATTTTAAAATGAAAACCTTTGTTACTGCAAAACAATTGATTTCCAAAGGTTACTTCATGGCTAGCATCGATTTAAAAGATGCTTACTATTCAGTGCCTATACGAGGTGACCACAGATGTTACTTAAAATTCAACTGGATGGGACAGCACTGGCAGTATAGAGCGCTGCCAAATGGCTAAACATCAGCCGCCAGGCTGTTCACTAAAATTTTGAAACCAGCCCTAGCGTTTCTACGGAAACGAAAACACATGGTCATGGCATATCTAGATGACATACTTATTGTGGGCAAAACTTTGGAATTGGCCATACAAACTGTAACAGCCACAAAACAGTTATTTGAAAAACTGGGGTTTATTATCCATCCAGTTAAATCTAAATTAATGCCTTCCACTACTATGGATTTTTTGGGGTTCACCATTGATTCAGTTCACATGTCGGTGACTTTGCCAAAGGGAAAGGCTATAGACTTAATAGAGGCTTGCAATAACCTCATTGACATCAGTAAACCATCCATCAGATTGGTAGGAAAAGTAATTGGCAAAATGGTGGCTGCTTTTCCAGCCACACAATTCGGATCTTTACATTACCAAAATTTACAGAAAGCAAAAATACGAGCACTCATAATTAATACTGGTCATTTTGACAGACCAATGAAGCTACCAATCAAAGCTATAATGGAACTAAAATGGTGGATAGATAACATTCGGCTTTGTTTCAATCCAATCATTATCAGCAACCCTTCTATGGTGCTACAAACTGATGCCAGTGCACTTGGTTCGGGTGCCACCAATTCCATCTCCAGCTGTGGAGGTAGATGGACTGCACAGGAGGCATCATTATTACTAACACTGGGCATAAACTACCTGGAAATGTTGGGTGCATTCTATGGCCTAAAGTCATATTGTACTGGGTCATATCACCAGCATGTTAGACTACAGATTGACAATACCACCGTGGTAGCATATATCAACCACATGGGTGGAAACAAATCGACATCATGTGACAATCTGGCTAATACAATTTGGCAATGGTGTATCCAGAGACATATTTGGATATCAGCTACTTACCTACCAGGTAAACTAAATTTAGTGGCAGACACCAGGTCACGCAAATTTAATGAATGGATGTTGAATAAAAAAGTATTTGCTGATATTACAGCACGGTATGGAACACCAGATATCGATCTATTCGCATCCAGGCTTAATCACCAGTTAGCAAACTATGTTTCGTGGGAACCAGACCCTGGGGCAGCGGCGACAGATGCATTTTCGCTGCATTGGGGGAAATTGTTTATTTATGCATTCCCTCCTTTCTGCCTCATCAGTCGGGTATTAAGGAAAATACAGCAAGACTCTGCGTCTGGTATTTTGGTAGTACCCGATTGGCCTACTCAACCATGGTTCCCTGTGATACTCAACATGGTATTAGAACCATGTATCACCATCCCGAATAGACCAGATTTATTGGTTCATCCCGTAACAAGGGATAGCCACCCATGCCATAACTATATGAATTTATTAATTTGTAGAGTCTAAAAATACCTCTACTACAGCTGGGACTGACGGACCAAACAGTGAACATGATTTCGGCGGCCCACAGACAGTCCACCAAAAAACAGTATCTGGTCTATATCAGGAAATGGGAGATGTATTGTCACAGAAACAGCATCACCTACAGAGAAATGAACATCCCGTCTGTTCTGGAATTCCTGGCAGGCCTCCATTATGATGAGGGGCTCAGTTATAGTGCCATCAACTGCGCCAGAAGTGCCCTATCAACTTATCTATGGCAAGGAACAGAGCGTCAATCTGTTGGGACTCACCCACTGGTAACAAAACTTATGAGGGGAATTTTTAATACCAATCCCCCAAGAAGCAGGTACTCTCAAATATGGGATGTGAGTATTGTCCTGACGATGCTCAGGAATTGGTCTCCAGCAACAGCTCTGTCCCTACATAGACTAACATTAAAAACAGTCATGCTAATGGCTTTGGTCACGGCACAAAGGGTACAGTCGTTACATAAATTAAGACTGGACAACATGACTTCTTCATCTGGAAATATTACGTTTCATATTTATGAATTAGTTAAGCAGAACAGACAGTGATCAGCAGGCCTCAATATAGAATTTAGGTCTTACCCAACAGATGTTCGTCTCTGTATAGTAAGACATTTGTTGTTATACATGGAGAACACGAAAATCATCAGAGGCAATGAGAAGGCACTTTTAGTCAGCTACAAGCAACCACACAAAAAAGTGACGGTCCAGACCATCTCAAGATGGCTGAAACAGGTTCTAATACAGGCTGGGGTGGATACTAATATTTTAAAATCTCATTCCACCAGGGCTGCAGCTACATCGGCAGCTATGCAGTTGGATGTACCAATGGACCAAATCCTCAAGACAGCAGGATGGTCAGGGGAAAAAACATTCCAACTATTTTATCATAAACCAGCCATTAAACCTGGAACGTTTGCAGAAACAATTTTAAGTTCTGTAATTTAATTTACCCCATAAATAGGGTATAATAATAATAATAATAATAATAATAAATTTTATTTATGGGCGCCTTTCAAGAGTCTCAAGGACACCTTACAAAAATTGAGCATGTAGAGGAAAAACATGTAAGGGGAATGAAATAAATAGTAGAGACATGACTAGTACACAAAGTAAAGACAGAATTCAATACAAAACACAGTATGAGGCAATTAATACACAGATGAAAAGGGACGGGGACGTGGGGCTAAGGATAGGCAGAGGTGAAGAGATGGGTCTTGAGGCGGGACTGGAAGATGGTGAGGGACACGGAATTGCGGATCAGTTGGGGGAGGGAGTTCCAGAGCCTGGGAGCTGCCCTGGAGAAGGCTCTGTCCCCAAAACTGCGGAGGTTGGACTTGTGGATGGAGAGGAGACCGGCTGATGTGGATCTGAGGGACCGTGAGGGTTGGTAGGGGGAGAGGAGGTCAGTGAGATATGGGGGGACCAGATGGTGGAGGGCTTTGTAGGTGAGGAACAGGATTTTGTAGGTGATCCGGTGGGAGATGGGAAGCCAGTGAAGTTTTTTGAGGACTGGAGTGATGTGATGCCAGGATTTGGTGTGGATGATGAGTCGGGCGGCTGCGTTCTGGACCAGTTAATACATTTTCAAGGATTTCAATGTCGGATTCATGTCTAAATTATGTTGACACAATTCCTCCCACAGTCATTAAGGCAGATGTGATGTATGGACTCGTTTCCACGGCATGAAATCACAGAGCTTTGAAGTCTTCACGTAGTCACTCACGTGACTCCGAAGTAAAATAGTAAGATTAAACGAGAACTTACCAGTTCGAAGTTTGATCATTATTTTAAGAGGAGTACGTTGAGGGAATACGTGCCCTCCGCTCCCACCCATGATCATATGCTCAACTGGTATTTCTTCTCTAATCTTACTATGTTCAGTCATTACAGTTATCTGTGATTTCACACCGCTGCTTTGAAGAATGACATGCATGCGTCCTGGCGGGGTTCTTCACGTATTCCTTCAACGTACTCCTCATAAAATAATGATCGAACTTTGAACTGGTAAGTTCTCGTTTAATCTTACTATTAAACTCTATAATAAACTGTTGGACGACTTCCGGTGGCGACATGTTTTGTTAGCAGTCGCAAATTTTCTAGCTCCGCTAAAAAAATAGCGACCTCTGGAGTGGATTCTGGAATGGCTACACGATCTAAGACTGAGATGACCACAAAAAAGAAAACCAAAATGGAGGAGTTAAAGAACTCGGTAAGAGATTTGAAAAATGATTTGAAAGCTGGAAACTTAAATTTGATTGCCGGTAATGAAAAAATACTTGCGGGCATTGGTGCTCTGCAAAAAAAAGTTGATGATGTGCAAGAAGAAGTAACGGGGAAAATTAATAAGGTGGCAGAAAAGATGTTTGAGGCTGTGAATGAAACTGTTTCCGCAAATGTAACTGCGGTGAAAGATATGGAAGCTGTTGTGGAAGAGATGACCGGAGATATGCAGGCGATGAAGTTAGAATTAGACAGCCTCAAGAGCCAACTTACAAAAGTTTCTGATAAATATGTTGACCGAGAAGCTCGCTCAAGACGTCAAAATATACGAATTTGTGGAGTAAAAGAGGGAGCTGAGGGGGACAATGCTTGTGAGTTCACTGCCAATCTAATCAAACACGTACTCAATCTACCTGAGGCACCTGTAATTGAAGTAGCACATCGACTACCCAGATTTAAACCAAGATCTCAAGGAGAACAAGCCTACCCACGACAGATCATAATCAAACTTCGGGATATCCCAACAGTGGAAGCGCTGATGAAAAAAATCAAATACGGAGAGAAGATGATGTACAGAATGATTCTATTAAACTCCTACGGGACTACCCTTACGAGATTGTGCAAAAGTGAAGAAAGTTCTCACAGACCAGAGAAGCTCTTTACGGTGTCAAGGGTGTCATATGTGGAGTGTATTATCCGGCCAGGATGCGTATTACTTTCATGGGAATGTCAAAAACATTCATTAACTCGGTAGAATCTCTTAAATACGCTCAAGAAATCGTGGCCAAGGCAGCAACAATTGAAGATTGATCACCAAGACGTCATGAACAAATTAATTTGCTTATTCCCTCAACAAGAATATCACAAGAAAAGTTAAATAAGTGAACAACACCAATCTTTAAAAATTATTACACGCAACAGATTTTCCACGAGACGTGTCTAGACATTATTATCTCCCCTTAAACATTGCGGAATCTAACTCAAGGACACTCTGTGCTCAAACGAGGAAAGACTGATAACATGGGAGTGACGATCTGCTGAGCTGAGAGCGAAAAACATCACATGGCTTATATAGTTTTACAAAATATTGAGAATTAATAATAATTAATTATTAACAATACTAATATAGAAATAGCAATTGAAACCGATAAAAATGTGTTGCCTGCTTTATAACGCAGACAACAGTAATCACATATGTTCCGCAGCTCGAGTGGGGAGGGGAGGAGACTCAGGCACCTGGCATAATTCCAGGAGCCTGACTCCGGTTAACCCTTTCAGCGAACAGCTCACTTTTAACAATACTAAAACCAATTACAAATAGTTAAGAGATAAAGAGTGAGGAATATATGTAACTGAATACATGATTAGATTTGATAAGTCGGAATGAAACATATATATATACTGCAACTGGGTGAAATAGAACTGATTTGGAAACAGTACCGACCCCCTAGGTTTTGGGTAATAAAGGCAGCGGGGCTAACCTTATAACATCTACGCCAGAAGCGATATCGATGTCGTACCCCACAGACGAGTGGGCCACTCACTACGGTGTCGGAAACTCAGACACCGTAAATTTATTTGATATACTTTTTTTTTTAATCACAATATGTCACATCTATGTGGTTTTTTTTCAAGGACAATCGCAGAGGGGAACTACCAAGGAAGTCTATAATATAAATGCCCTCAAAATAACCAGAGTCCTGAGGTATGGATGCACCATAATAAATAAGGTCATCAAAATTTGTAAAAATGTATGACGACAATCAAAAGAAAATGGGAGGAATCACACTATGTAGTTGGAATATAAGGGGTATTAATGAACCTATTAAAAGGGGCAAGATACTAGCTCAGTTGAAATCATACAACACGGACATTTCGTTTCTACAGGAAACGCATCTTAAACATCAAGATCAGCGAGACTGAGGGCGAACTGGATAGGCCAAACATTTCACTCTTCATTCACTTCCAAATCTAGAGGTACTGCTATCATTATTCGTAAAGGAATTCCATTTAAATAAAAGAATATTATTTCAGATAAGGAAGGGAGATACCTTATAGTAGCAGGAGAGATCAATAATACGCCAATTACGCTGTAAACATATATGCGCCCAATTTTGATAACCCTCAATTTTTTAATAAAATTCTGAATATAATTGCAGAATTTAATTATCAAAATGTTATAATTGGAGGAGACTTTAACTGTGTTTTAGACCCTTATCTAGATAAATCGATGCAAAAACAAAAAGGTAATAGGAAATCTAAAACCAGTGAACTTTTACATACATATATGGAAAACACAAATATAGTAGATGTGTGGAGGATTGCAAACCCGACGGGAAGGGATTATTCGTTTTATTCAACGGTGCATAAAACATACTCACGGATAGACTATTTTCTTGTGGATACAAAATTAATTCCGCATACTATGAACCCTAAATACCACATTAATGCGATCTCAGACCACTCTCCGTTAACTTTTGTTTTAAAACTAGAAGGAATTTCTATGAATAAATCGTTCTGGAGGTTTAATTCGCAAATTTTAAAAGACCCACAAGGGAGTATATATCTAAAAAAACAGATGGACCTATTTTTTGAGATAAATGATACACCAGATATATCCCCCACGCTATTATGGGAATCCTTCAAAGCATTTATTAGAGGAGTCATTATTTCATTTCAAGCTTATCAAAATAAAAAGAATAAGAATGAACAAAGACATTTAGAAGAACAAATAAAACAATTAGATACAGATAATGCTAAAGATCCAACTATGGATAAACATAATAAAATCTTACTATTGAAATTCAAGCTAAATAAATTACTGTCAGAGAAAGTTATAACATTATTTCAAATCACAAAACAAAAACACTTCGAATTCGGGGACAAACCCCACAAACTTCTAGCACGCCAATTGAAAAAACGGGAAAAAGAGAATGCAATACTAAAGATTAAATCAGACAGAGGGGAATTATTAACATTACCCAAGGATATCAATAAAAGATTTGCTCAATTTTACCAGAATCTATACACATCTAAAACGTTAATAGACAATAATAAAATTTCAGAATTTCTAGATAATTGTAACCTACCACAATTAGAACTGAGGGAACAAGAGGAACTGAGAGCACAAATTACTTCTAAGGAGATAGAAGACACAATAAAAACACTAAAGAATGGAAAAACACCAGGACCAGATGGATTCAGTAATGAATTTTATAAAGCTTTTTACGACATAGTTACTCCACGATTACAGAAAATGTATACATATGCTTTTAAAGAGCAAAGCTTACCTGAAACACTAGCAGAATCAACAATCATATTAATACTTAAAAAAGATAAAAATATAGAAGAACCAGGATCATATAGAGCTATTGCTTTGTTAAATACGGTTCAAAAATAATAGCGAAAACACTAGCCAGTAGACTAAGCAGGTATGTTAGTAGACTAATAAATGAGGATCAAACAGGATTTATACCTAAGAGACATTCATTCAATAATTTGAGACGTTTGCTTAACATAATGCACTCACATAAATCTCATGACCAAGAGTTATCTATCATCTCACTGGACGCAGAAAAAGCGTTTGATCAAGTAGTATGGGATTATATGATTAAAGTATTGCAAAAATTCCAATTGGGTGAGAACTTCATCGCATGGATAAAACTATTATATAACAAACCTACGGCTAGAATACTAACTAATAATATACTATCCTCGAAATTTGAACTATCAAGGGGCAATAGACAAGGATGCTCACTATCACCGCTGTTATTTGCTATGGTAATTGAACCCCTTGCTGAAAAAATAAGAACACACCCGGATATTTATGGCTATAATACAAAATATTAAAATAACAAAATATCCTTATACGCCGATGATGTACTATTGTACATCACAAAACCACAAATTAGTATACCAAACATATTAAATTTAATTGAGGATTTTGGATCCTTCTCAGGATATAGAATAAATTGGAACAAAAGTGAAATTATGTCGATAAAACCAAAAGAATCAACACACCTCCGGAAATTCCCCTTTAAAATAGCCACAGAAAAATTCAAATATTTGGGAATTGAAATTACTAGAAACTACCATGATATGTTTAAAGCCAATTATAATCCCTTACTTAAGAAACTAAATAATTTGATTAAATTCTGGAAAACACTTCCGATGTCCCTAATAGGCAGAATAAATGCTATAAAAATGATCTTTTTACCACAAATCCTATACCTATTTCAATCAATACCTATATATCTCCCAAAAAAGTTTTTCAAAAAATTGGACTCATTACAAATTTTATATGGGATTATAAATCCCATAGAATACAAAGAGCACACCTTAATAAACGAAAAGAGTTGGGGGTCTAGCGCTCCCTAATTTTATGTATTATAATTGGGCAGTAAATATTAAAAATATGATTCACCTGCTGGACAATTCTGCCCAGCAGGTGGACTGGATTGTAATGGAAAGAGAGGACTGCTTTCCGTGTAATATAGGAGCGACTCTCCTCTCACCAACACATTTGAATAACAAAAATTATAATAAAAATCCAATTATACATAGCACAATTAGAACATGGAAACAAATAAAACAGAATCTAAAATTAAGAAACCTATCTCTTTTAATACCAATAGTTAATAATCCATCATTTAAACCATCAATTATAGACAAATCATTTATACAATGGGAAAGAATGGGAATCAAAACGCTCGAAGATCTGTATGAATTGGGAAAATTACTATCATTTCAACAACTACAACTGAAATATAATTTGAAAAATAATCAATATTTTAAATATCTTCAAATTCGTGATTATCTGAAAAAATATACAAAAGACTATCATAATATGCCTACCGACTCACTGGATGAAGCAATGAAGACAAAGGCGGAATCAGCTAATCTAATATCGTACCTATATAACATCATCTTAAACATAGAAATACCCACAACTGATGGAATTAGAAGAGACTGGGAACAAGAATTAGCTATAAAAATTTCAAAAGAGAGCTGGGATAATCACTTACTACAGGTGCCTAAATGTTCGATCAACGTACGACATACTCTCATCCAATTCAAAACATTGCATAGACTATATTATTCAAAAACTAAAAGAAATAAACTCTTCCCTAATGTCTCACCCATTTGTGATAAATGTCTGTGTCAAGAAGCTACCATAGCGCATTCTTTTGTATTTTGTACAAAAATCCAAAAATTCTGGTATGAAATATTTGATATCTTTACAAAATTAATCAAAATAAAACTGGTACCAAAACCAGAATGGATCATTTTTGGAATATCGGAAGGTAACCCTGAACTAAACGTGTTTCAGAAGAATTTACTCAATTACGGGCTAATAATGGGAAAAAAGCTCATACTTAAATTCTGGAAAAATACGCCCACACCAACAATAAAAAAGTGGATATCAAATATGTTTGAAACATTACATCTGGAAGAGATGAGATTCCTCTTAGCAGGTAAAGCAGACCAATTCCAAAAGACGTGGTCTACGTTTCTGGACCTATTACAAGCATGAGGTGCAATAGTAATTTAAATATTAAATAAATAAATAAATGGTATCAGGACCTGGCAATGGGAGGTTAAACAACAAAAACAGACTTGGTTGGTAGTCCCCTTTCTGCGGAGTTTAATGTTATAATAGAGCGATTGTTCCTACTTTCTTTTTCTTTCTTTTCTAGGGTCTACTTTCTTACTTTACTTCCTTCTCTAACTTCTTTTCTAAGGGGCTTTCTTTTCCCAACACTCTCTTGCACTTCACGACTCTTGCGCACTTTCTTTACTTTCTTTACTTCTATCTTTTTCTTAAAGCTCAAAAAAATGAAGCGGTACAAAAAATGTATTAAGATATATGTGTTGTGTATTATTGTAATTTACCGTACTTCTAATAAAAATAATAATAAAAAAATAACTGTTGGACATGGGCATTCACCCAGCCATGTGCCATTGGATCCTGCACTTTTTGACAAACAGACAGCAAAGAGTCAAGGTGGGTGAAAAACTCTCCAGCCCTCTGACTCTCAACACAGGAACCCCCCAAGGGTGCGTTCTGTCACCTCAGTTCTTTTCACTTTACACCAACAACCTCATATCCCAATGCAGCTCAGTCAAAATTTTCAAATATGCAGATGACACAACAATAGTTGGCCTCATCTCAGACAACAACGAATCACAATACCATCAAACAGTCGACAGCGCAGTCAAATGGTGTGCAGACAACAACCTCCAGCTTAATACATCAATAACCTTGGAAATCACCATAGACTTCAGTCGCAAACAAAACCCCAAACCCCCGGTCCATGTCAATTCCCATCCCATAACCTCCACAAACTCATTCAAGTTTCTGGGCACCTATATCTGCAATAATCTAAAATGGCACATCAACACAGACCACATCATTAAGAAAGGACAACAACGCCTATACTTCCTCAGACAGCTCAAAACGTTCAGAGTCCACAAACACCTCCTGGTCCGTTTCTATCACAAGAAGAGGTCTCAGTGTGTGAAGCCCTTCTTCCGGATGAAATGCAGGTTGGACCAGAATGAAAACCTGATTAATGTGCTACATGAAGAAGATCTGGCTGCTTTCAAAAACTTCACTAGAATCCCCTCTGAGCTGTTTCAGGTGCTGAAGGCAATGGTGAGCCCTCTCCTGGAAAAAAAAGGAGACCTATGAGAAAGCCACTGGAACCAGGCCTGCGCCAAGCCATCACCCTCCGCTACTTGGCATCAGAAGACTCGTACAAGAGCCTCTCCTACAACTTTCTTGTGGCCCACAACACAATCAGAAAGATTGTCTGAGAGACCTGTGAGGTCATCATCAAGGCTTATGAAGATGAAGTGATGGACTGCCCTAGTACACCAGATGAGTGGAAGAGTGGCGCAGGGCTTTGATAAAAGATGGAACTTCCAGCACACATGTGGGGGAGTTGATGGCAAGCATGTGGCCATCAGGTGTCCACCTAAGGGAGGTTCAATATACTTCAATTACAAGATGTTCCATTCAGTCAGTCGTCCCTGTCTTGCCTGCAACTGGTTCAGAACGCCGCAGCCAGGCTCCTGACAGGTACCCAGAAGAGGGATCATATTACCCCCATTCTGGCCGCTCTCCACTGGCTAACAGTATGGTTCAGAGTTGATTTTAAGGTTCTTCTGTTCGTCCATAAAGCTCTAAACGGGCTTGCTCCCCCTATATCACAGACCTCCTTATCCTTACTCTACCTCCAGGTCCCTCAGGTTGACTGACCTGAGGCTCGTGCCTGTCTCGCGATCTAAACTTAAGCTCAGGGGTGACTGTACCATTGCTGTTGCGGCCCCAAGACAGTGGAACAGTGTCCACCTCCCTATCAGATCTGCCCTCTCCATCGACTCTTTTAAGTCCAGGTTCAAAACTTATTTTACTTCAGAGTCACGTGAGTGACTACGTGAAGTACCCGCCAGGACGCATGCGTGTCATATCGCTTCATGCATTGCGAAACGACAGGCGAGGTGGAGCGTTCCCCCGCAGCGGTAAGTTTAAAACCGAGACCGACAGGTAAGTGAATTACTCTGCGGTCGTTTTTTGTTTCCCGTGCTGTTTCACAGGGGGGAACTATGGACAAAATAAAGAAGTCCACAAGGGCTGCGTCTAAGCTGGCTGGGGAGGATCGCGGAGTTGCGGGCAGCCAGCAGCGGCTGACGGCACCTGAATCACCGTTAGTGCGATCAGCTGTGCCCGACTTGGCAACTGCGCCGGCCGATCAACACCACGGCCGGGCAGGAAGGCAAAATGGAAGACTAACAGAGCCGTTGACTCTGACGAGTCAGACTGCGAGGAGATGCCGCGGGCGGCCAGCGACCGTGATTGCTGGAGCCGAATGGTGCGGCTTATGGAGCAGATGCTCCACCGTGACAGACTCCGGGAGATGGAGGCTAGTCACCATGGGTCATATAATACACCCATGGCAGCACCTTATCCAGTGCTGCACAGTGCATCTCCCTCGACAGAGGGGAGTACTGGGAGCCAATTCTGGGCTGGCTCTGAAGGGTGGTTTGCTGAAGAGACAACCAGTGTGCAGGGGGTGCAAGAAAAAGAAAACCTCCTGGAAATGGTGTCCAAATGTGTACAGCCAGAACAGACTGGACTGCAATTAGAACTAAAATTAGCATCCAGTATTGATTATCTCTCATTTAAACAACTACAGGAACAGGCTGTAATGGACACCACTGCCAAATATTTGGCACCGGTAAATTGTGTATCCCTCAATGTTCCCGTGGTGTACAGTTGCATCTGGAAACACATTGGAGCGGGAGTCAGAAGCCAGGATGTTAAGCTTCAGAAAATCCTAAAATTGTTGACTGCAGGGATCACAGCATTTGCCCGGACAGTGGATGGAAAAGAGATGTCAGAACAACAGCAAGACGCTCTGGCATTATTCTGCATTACGCAGTATGAGATCAATAGTCTCAGGAAGAACGCCATCCGCCCAGCCTTAAACCTTAAGTTTGCAGAGCTGTGCAGACCTGGAGGTACTAAACCACCAATATTACTATTTGGGGGCAACCTTGAGGAGGCTAAAACCTTGGGGCTCATAAAGGCGGCAACAGGTAGGACCTCCTACACATGACGACAGCACCCCTACGCACCCACCAGCAGATCAAAACACACAGAAGCTGGTGAAAGCTCAAAGGCCGGGCAAACAGGACAGAGGTCTTTTTTAGGCCATGGCCCAGACCGGCCTTCGTGGAAGATGCGCAAACCCCAAACCCAAACTCCGACGCCTCAACCTCTACGGCGATTGCACAGGAAGAAATAAACTTTCCACTGGTAACCATGGAGGTAGGTGGGTCTGGTCCCTTCCAAAAAACAGGAAGTGTAAATAATACACAAATTGGTGGTAGATTACACTTTTTTGGGGAGGCATGGAGTGCAATAACTACTGACACTTATATCCTAAATAGTATTCAGGGATATACAATTGAATTTGTGCACAAAAACTATCCCCCGGTTCAGCATGTACCAAACGAACGTTCGTGCTTTCACGACAAGAAAAACTGGAAGCGCATGCTGAACTGGAGAGGCTATATGCTAAGGGAGTCATTGAAAAAACCCAACACGACTCTTTGGAATTCGTGTCAAATATCTTTACAAAAAACAAAAAAGATGGTAGTTGCCGCTTCATTTTAGATTTGACCAAACTGAATACATTTGTGCAGTATATTCATTTCAAAAGGCTACTTCATGGCTTGCATCGATTTAAAAGATGCTTACTATTAGGTGCCTATACGGAAGGATCACAGACGTTATTTAAAATTTAACTGGATGGGGCAGCACTGGCAGTATAGAGCACTTCCTAATGGATCAACATCCGCCTCCAGACTATTTACCAAAATTTTGAAACCAGCCCTAGCGTTTCTTCGGAAACAAAAACATATGGTCATGGCTTACCTAGATGACATATTAATTGTGGGCAAAACTTTGGAATTAGCCAAAATAGCTGTATCAGCCACCAAACAATTGTTTGAGAAACTGGGGTTTATCATCCATCCAGTTAAATCTAAGCTAACGCCTTCCACCACTATGGATTACTTGGGGTTCACCATTGACTCAGTTCACATGTCGGTGACTTTACCAAAGGACAAGGCAACAGACTTAACTGAGGCCTGCAACAACCTCATTGACATCAGTGAACCATCTATTCGACTGGTAGCAAGGGTAATTGGCAAAATTGTGGCTGCTTTTCCAGCCACACAGTTTGGACCTTTGTATTACCAAAATTTACAAAGGGCAAAGGTACAAGCACTCAAAATCAATACTGGTCATTTCGATAGGCCAAAGAAGCTACCAATCAAAGCAATTACGGAATTACAATGATGGAGGGAAAACATTCGGCATTGTTCCAGCCCTATCATTGTCAGCAACCCTTCAGTGGTGCTACAAACTGATGCCAGTGCTCATGGTTGGGGTGCTACTAATTCCATCTCTAGTTGTGGAGGTAGATGGAATACACAAGAGGCATCATTACTTCAGACACATGGCATAAACTACTTGGAAATGTTGGGTGCGTTCTATGGTCTAAAATCATACTGTTCAGAAATGCATCACCTGCATGTTAGACTACAGATTGATAACACCACCGTGGTAGCATATATTAACTATATGGGTGGAATCAAATCGGTGATAATCTGGCTAACACAATTTGGCAATGGTGTATTCAGAAAAATATTTGGATATCAGCTAGTTACCTACCAGGTAACCTCAATTCAGTGGCAGACACCAGGTCACGCAAATTCAATGACAACATCGAATGGATGTTGGACCGCAAAGTGTTTGCTGATATTGTAGCACGATATGGAACACCAAATATCGATCTATTTGCATCTCAGCTTAATCACCAGTTGCCATAATATGTTTCTTGGGAACCAGACCCTGGGGCATCAGCGATGGATACCTTTTCGCTGCATTGGGGGAAAATTGTTTTTCTATGCATTCCCCCCTTTCTGCCTCATCAGTCGGGTATTACGCAAAATACAACAAGACTCGGCGTCTGGTATTTTGGTAGTGCCCGATTGGCCTACTCAACCATGGTTCCCTGTGATTCTCGATATGGTTTTAGAACCATGCATCTCCGTTCCGAAACGACCAGATTTGTTGGTTCATCCCGTAACGGGGGAAAGCCATCTATGCCATAATAGGACAAATGTGTTGATTTGTAGAATCTAAAGAAACCACTTCTGGACCTGGGACTGACGGACCGAACAATGAACATAATCACAGCGGCTCACAGGCAGTCCACCAAGAAACAATATCTGGTCTACATCAGGAAGTGGGAGATATATTGTTTTCGGAACAACATCACCTACTGTACGACGAACATAACTTCTGTTCTGGAATTCCTGGCTAGCCTCCACTATGATGAGGGGCTCAGTTATAGTGCCATAAACTGCGCCAGAAGTGCCCTTTCAGCATATCTGTGGCAAGGTTCAGGGTGTCATTCTGTCAGGACTCACCCCCTGGTAACTAAACTTATGAGGGGAATTTTTAATATTAATCCCCCAAGGACAAGGTATTCCCAAATGTGGGATGTGAGTGTAGTCCTTACGTTACTGAGGAATTGGTCACCAGCAACAGATCTGTCCCTACAAAGACTAACACATAAAATAGTCATGCTGATGGCTTTGGTCTCAGCACAAAGAGTTCAGTCATTACATAAATTAAGGCTGGATAGTATGACCACTTCAACGAGTAAAATAACCTTTTACATCCACGAATTAGTTAAACAGAACAGATCGTCAGGCCTCAAAATAGAATTCAGAGCATACCCAATAGATGATCGTCTATGCATTATGAGACACTTTTTATTATACATAGAGAACACTAAACAGCTCAGAGGCAATGAGATGGCATTACTGATCAGCCACAAACAGCCCCATAATAGGGTATCGGTACAAACAATTTCCAGATGGCTGAAACAGGTTTTAACGGCTGCTGGGGTGGATACTATCATATTCAAATCTCATTCCACCAGGGCTGCAGCTACATCGGCAGCAATGGAATTGGACGTACCTATGGACCAAATCCTGGGGTCAGCAGGATGGTCAAAAGAGAAAACTTTTCAACAATATTACAATAAACCAGTGGTTAAACCTGTGACATTTGATGAATCAATTTTAAATTCTGTATCATGATTTACCCCATAAGATTTTGTTTGTTAATTTTGTTTGTTAATAAATTCATCATGGTTTTTCAATGTCGGATTCATGTTTGAATACGTTAACACAATTCCTCCCTTAGTCAATTAAGGCAGACGTGAGGCATGGACTCGTTTCCACGGCATGAAATCACAGAGCTTTAAAATCTTCACGTAGTCACTCACGTGACTCTGAAGTAAAATAGTAAGATTAAACGAGAACTTACCAATTTGAAGAGGTAAGTTTTATGAGGAGTAACGTTGAGGGATTACGTGCCCTCCGCTCCCACCCTCGATCATAAAGTTCAACTGGTATCCTATTTCTCTAATCTTACCATGTTCAGTTCATTACTGTTATCTGTGATTTCACACCGCTGCTTTGAAGAATGACACGCATGCGTCCTGGAGGGTTCTTCACGTACTCCCTCAACGTTACTCCTCATAAAATAAAGAGCAAACTTCAAACTGGTAAGTTCTCGTTTAATCTTAATATTTTTATTCACTAGCGTTTGAAAACCCCTGATGTAGCTGATCTTTGTTTTGTGTCTTTGAGCTGATTATTTGTACCTGTGTGCTGCATGCATTCCTGTGTATGTCTGTTTCTTTTTGTGATTTTAACTACCTGCTCTGGGCTGTACAGCACTTTGGTCAACGTGGGTTGATTTTAAATGTGCTTTACAAATAAACTTAACGACTTGACTTCCGAGTGTTTCCTAACCAGAAGCCTTGGATGAACCAGAAGATCCGCATTCTTCTGAAGACCAGATCCCAGGCATTCAGGTCTGGTGACGCAGAGGTCTACAAGAAGTCCAGATACGACCTTGACAAAGCCATCAAAAAGGCCAAAAGGGAATTCTGCTCCAAGCTGGAGGATGAGATGGATGTTCGGCAACTGTGGCAGGGCTTGAATGCCATCACCTCCTACAAGGCAAAATCAGGAGGCAGCTCAAACGACAGCGAAGCATCACTACCTGACAAGCTCAATTTGTTCTACACACTCTTAGATCGGGAGAACACTGATGTGCCTTCCCGAACCAACATATACTTTGATGATATTACAGTCACAGAGGCCGACGTCAGAAGATCCTTCGGGGGGTGAACCCTTCGGAAAGTTCCTGGACCTGATGGTATACCCGGTCGAGTTCTCAAGACCTGTGAAGACCAACTTGCTGGAATTTTTGCAGACATTTGCAGCATCCCTCTTCCCATCAGAACTGTCCCCTCCATTAAGTCAAGACTTAAAACTCATCTTTACTCTCAAGCCTTTCTTGACGCCCTCTGAGGGAGGGCTATTTGTATGTATTTATGTATGTACTTAATCTATGAACCAATGTTGTATAACGTTAGTACCTTCACCAATGTAAAGCACATTGGCCAACGAGAGTTGTTTTTTAAATGTGCTATAAAAATAAAAGTAACTTGACTTGACATTATCAACCTCTGAGGTTCCCACCTGCTTTAAGAGGGAAACAGGCCTGAGCTCGGGTGCTGCTGCTGCTTCTCAAGAAGATGTCTCACAGAGGAAAGCTGAAATGGAGGAACTCAAGACTACCATTCTAGGTGAGATAAAGAAGCAGAGGAAGGAGTATAAGGAGGAGATAAAAAATTTAAAAGCGGATATGCTGGTGTCTCACGAGAAAATTAAAGAAGACTTAATAAAACGAGTTATAATGACGGTAAGAAGTATGATGGATGAGTGGAAGGAAAAGGCTAATGCCGAGTTACAAACTCAAATCGAGGAGGTAAAGGATATAGCTGCTGGGATGGAAAGAAAGCTGGATGGCAAGATAGATCCTACTATAATTTCGCTAGACCAACAAGGCGAAGCAATTAAAGAGCTAACTAAGATTGCTGAACTGAATACTAAGGAGACCGAAAAACTCCGTGCCGAGAACTAACGCCTCTCAGAATTATTACGCAAAACAAACGAGAAATGTATTGATCTGGAGGGACGCCAACGCCGTAAAAATTTGCGTATAGTTGGTCTGAGTGAAGGTCGTGAGGGGAGTCGAGATCCTCGAAAATTTGTTGCAAAACTTTTAAAGGATATTCTGAATTTGGATCAAGAACCCCTGTTGAGCCGTGCACATAGGGCTCTAAGACGGGCCCCTGGGATAGGTTCATCGCCCAGACAAATGATTGTAAAAGTGGCCTTTGATCATGTCTTCGAAGAAATGATGAAGATAATAATAAAAAAGAGAAACCTGAAATA
Organism: Amblyraja radiata; assembly: GCF_010909765.2. NCBI lineage: Eukaryota > Metazoa > Chordata > Chondrichthyes > Rajiformes > Rajidae > Amblyraja > Amblyraja radiata. The sequence continues at coordinate 2,462,193 of NC_046004.1, read as the reverse complement.
CGAGGGAGACAACATCAGTATTTTTAGAGACTACCCAGCAGAAGTGGCCAAGAAAAGATCACTATTTAGAGAAACAAGAGGTATCCTGAGGAATTTACAGAATACTAAGGATCTGAGATATGGCTTGATGTACCCAGCAACACTGAGAGTAACTTATGATGACAAGGAATATCGTTTCGTTAAGTATACTGAAGCATTGAAATTCGCCCGAGGCATACAGCAGAAGCCAGAAGATGAAGAGAGAGAAGACGCGGAGGAAGGACCCGAGGGAGAAGGAGAGGGCTGAACTTTTATCATCGACCTGTGGTTATGAAATACTCACTTAGAAGGAAGTGGAATAATGGACATTTAGTTGTAGTTCTGTATTAATTATTAGAAAATATTTAATTATTCCATGATAATAGTATTACATATTATAGTATTAAATACAATTGATATTAGTAATTAGCAAATAGTAATATGAATAATAGAAATAATTACTAAGTACTAAGTATATAAAGTTAGTACCCCACCCCAATATATATAGCATTTGAGATAGGAGCTGGTATAATTAACATCTTTTTTTTTAATTAAAAAAACGGAAGTCTTTAGATTAATGGCCACGTTAGTGTGGCTTTCACCTTCACATACTACACACTATATAAGTGTAGTTTCTTTTTTTTCTGAGCACCCTATTAACACCCTTTACTTTTTTTTTATTATTGATATTTCTTATTGTTTTTGTTTTTTATTGATCTTATATTATATATTATTTGAATGTAGATGTGAAGGATATTGTGTATTTAGTTTAAGTAGACATAGATGCGGATTAAGGTGGATAGAAATTCTCATTGGATTGATGTCCGGGCGCAACGGGGAGCTGTGGGAGTCAAGAAGGCTACTCCAAAAAAAGCCGCCCTAATAGTAAAATGCATGATATAAAGGTGAAGACTGGGGGTGATGGAGTAACCTTCTGCAGTTGGAATGTAAAAGGAATTAATGAACCAATTAAAAGGGGAAAGGTGTTAGCTCAGTTGAACAGATTGAAGACAGATGTCATTTTCCTTCAAGAGACTCATCTTAAAAAAGATGCTCAACATAGATTAACAGCTAAATGGATTTCTAAGGTGTATCATTCTACATTTATACATAAATCTAGAGGAGTTGCAATAATTATTCGCAAAGGTATACCTTTCATACAAAATTCTATTATAGAGGATAAAGAAGGCAGATATGTAATAATTACAGGGGAATTATATTCAAAAAAGGTAATTTTAATGAATATATATGCCCCTAATTTTGATAATCCACTATTTTTTAAGAAAATATTTAATAATATTCCTATATCCACTCAACACAATTTAATAATTGGAGGTGATTTAAATTGTACTTTAGATAACTATCTAGATAGATCATCTGCAAAAAGGAAAGCTGCCTCGAAATCAAGTAAATTCATAAATGCTTTTATCAATACATCTAATATTAAAGACATCTGGAGGTTAGATAATCCATCCGGACGAGAATATTCTTTTTTCTCGCCCGTACATGGAACCTATTCGAGGATAGATTATTTTTTAATAGATTCTAAATTACTTCCTTTTACGTATGACGCAAAATATCATAATATTATCATCTCGGATCATGCGTCATTAACATTTAAGATAAAATTAAAAGATATATCTAATAAAACTACTACCTGGAGATTTAACCCTCAGATATTAAAGGACAATGACTGTTGTAAATATGTGATGGATCAGATTAAATTATTTTTTGAAACTAATGATAATCCTGAAATTTCCCCATCACTATTTTGGGACACATTTAAGGCATTCATGCGTGGCGCAATAATATCCGCACAAGCACATCTCAATAAAGAAAATCGAAAAATAGAACAAAATTTAGAAAATGAGATAAAACGTCTAGATAATGAAAATATAAAACAGCCTTCCAAAGAGTTAAGTAATAAAATTGCATCAGTAAAATATAGATTAAATAAAATATATTCTAATCAAGTTATTAAACTTTTTCAACAAACTAAACAAGTGTATTTTGAATTTGGAGATAAACCACAAAAATTACTAGCACGACAGCTTAGAAAATTAGAAGATGAGAAGATGATACACGGAATTAGATCTGAGTATGGAAATATACTGATTACTCCAAAAGATATTAATGATAGATTTTTACAATATTATAAAAATCTTTATTTGTCAAAACTAACAGGACAAACAGATAGTATGGAAATATTTTTACAAGAATGTCAAATCAATAGCTTAGATCAGGAAGGTAGAGAATTGTTAAATGCTGAAATAACAGTAAAAGACATTATAGAATCAATTAGTTCGCTAAAGAACGGAAAAGCAGCGGGCCCGGATGGCCTGAGTGCAGAATTTTATAAAAAATTTCAAGATCTGATTTCTCCAAGATTACAAATAATGTATAGATATGCATATGACCAAGGAAAATTACCAGAATCTCTAAATGAATCCACAATTACACTCATCCCTAAAGTAGATAAGGATTTGGAAGATCCTGGATCATATAGAGCGATTGCCCTTTTAAATACAGACCAAAAAATATTAACTAAGGTCTTATCTAGGAGATTAAGTTTAGTGATCTCTAAATTAATACATTATGATCAAACAGGTTTTATTCCAAAACGTTATTCATCCCATAACCTCAGACGCTTGTTTAATATTATATATTCAAAAAGAATACGAGATACGGAACTAGCGGTTATATCATTAGATGCAGAAAAAGCGTTTGATCAGGTGGAATGGATGTATTTATTTAATATAATGGAAAAGTTTCAATTGGGGGATAGATTTTGTAAATGGGTAAGAATTTTATACTCGAATCCTATTGCAAGAATTTTGACTAACCAAATTTTATCAGCCAAATTAAAACTCTCTAGGGGATGCAGACAGGGATGTCCGTTATCACCCTTATTGTTCGCATTGGTGATGGAACCATTGGCGGAAAAAATTAGATCTGAACCTGAAATATATGGCTATAATACTGATACAACAATTAATAAAATTTCTTTATATGCAGATGATGTTTTGATTTATATTACAAAACCGGAAATTAGTATTCCCAACCTGCTAAACATTATAACTAAGGTTGGTGCATTTTCTGGGTATAGGATTAATTGGGATAAAAGCGAGATTATGCCAATAACAGGAATAAATCTAAATACATTACAACAATACCCATTAAAAGTAGTTACAGACAAACTTAAATATTTAGGGATTAACGTAACTAAAACTCATAACTCATTAATAAAATCCAACTATCCTCAACTATTAGATAAACTTAGAAAAAATATTTTATATTGGAAAACACTTCCTATATCCATGATTGGTAGAATAAGTGCCATAAAGATGGTATTTCTACCACAGTTGTTATATTTGTTTCAGGCTATTCCTTTTTTTCTTCCGAAAACTTTTTTTTTAAAAATTGATAATATTGTTAATAGTTTTATTTGGGATTATAAAAATCACAGAATAAATAAAAAACATCTATGCAAAGCTAAGATAAATGGAGGATTAGCACTTCCAAACTTTTTATATTATTTTTGGGCTGTTCAGATTAAGAATATGAATTTCTGGTGGGTAAATATGGATCATGAACCGACATGGTTAAATATAGAAAAGGAAGACTGTCTACCTTTCAATGTAGGTTCGATAATTTTTGCACCAACGGAAGTACAAAAAAAAAATTATAAAGACAACCTAATAATATATAATAATAGACGTATTTGGAAACAAATAGTTAAGACTCTACATTTGGATAATCTCTCATTTCGATTACCAATTATGAATAACCCATTGTTTAAACCTGCTATATTAGATGGGGGGTTTAAACAATGGGATGATTTAGGAATTACAAGGATAGAACACCTTTATAGAAAAGGAAAATTTCTTTTATTCCAGGAGTTACAAGATATTTATGGATTGTCTCCACAACATTTGTTTAGGTATTTACAAATTAGAGATTATATTAAATCCAATACACAAGATTATAAAAATAAAGAAGCAGGACTGTTAGACGAACTGTTTAATTTATATCCAAATACAGAAAAATTAATAGCCTATATATATAACATCATTTTGGATAAGGAGAATCCAATAACGGAAATATATCGTCAAGCATGGGAAAATGAAATGGGATTGGCTATAACAAAAGAAAACTGGGAAGAAAGTCTACAACGAATACACCGGTGTTCATTAAACGCCAGACATATATTGATACAATTTAAAGTATTATATAGGTTACATTATTCGAAAACTAAATTAAATAGTATTTTTCCGAATCTCTCCGCTATTTGTGATAAGTGCAAGAAAGCAGAGGCAAATTTAATACATAGTTTCGTTACATGTCCTAAATTGAATTATTACTGGACAGAAATTTTTAAAGTTATTTCTGAAGTCATCAAAGTTAAATTGGACCCTAACCCAAAGCTAATAATATTTGGAATTCCGGATTTACATCTATCACTTACAGTAAATCAAAGAAATTTCTTTGATTACTGTTTGATAATTGGGAAAAAAATCAAATTGAAATTTTGGAAGGGAACATTATCCCCCACAACCAAAATGTGGGCAGCAGAGATGATGGAGACGTTACATCTGGAAAGAATTAGATTTGTCCTATTGGACAAGTATAATTCTTTTGAACAGATATGGTCTCCATATATACAGTATTTAGAGAAGTAGCTGTTCTTGGCAACACAGCTCGGCGTGCACCCTGCGGGATTTGGTGAGAACAATTCATTTTTATATTGGAATTAACATATATGTCTTTATTGATACTATCACTTGTAGTAGTGTTATTAACAATACATATAGTGGTTTTTCAATTTTTATTTTTTTTTTTTTTTTTTTTTTTCGTTTCTCTTTTCTTTCTTATATATAATCAAATTATTATTTAATCACTCTCTTAATGATTTATAACTGTTCTATTCTTTTTCTATCATTATTTCTAAAAAAAATAGTAGATAAGTATTATTAGTGTTTTACTTAATGCAAATTGAATTAATTTGATATAAAGTTGTTTGAAGCATTGTAATTGATTACCTTTAATAAAAAAATATATTACAGAACTGTCCCCTCCATTAAGTCAAGACTTAAAACTCATCTTTACTCTCAAGCCTTTCTTGACGCCCTCTGAGGGAGGGCTATTTGTATGTATTTATGTATGTACTTAATCTATGAACCAATGTTGTATAACGTTAGTACCTTCACCAATGTAAAGCACATTGGCCAACGAGAGTTGTTTTTTAAATGTGCTATAAAAATAAAAGTAACTTGACTTGACATTATCAACCTCTGAGGTTCCCACCTGCTTTAAGAGGGCATCAATAATACGGTGACATGAAGAGTGAGGTGACGTGCCTCGACGACTATCGACCAGTGGCACTAACGGCCATGGCGATGAAGTGCTTTGAGATGTTGGTTATGGCGCATATCAACTCCTATCTCGACAAGATCCTCGACCCACTACAGTTCCTCTGCCGTCACAACAAATCAAAGGAGGATGCAATCATACTGGCTCTCCACTCCGTATCAGGTCAATTGGACAATAAAAACACTGTTGTTTATAGATTACAGCTCGGCGTTCAATTCCATAATCCCCTCCAAGCTGGTTACGCGAGGAGGTGTGGTGATTAGGAGCTCCCGTCCAAACTAAAAATACGTGAATTTAAACATCTTTCTGGATTTCGGAGGAGGTACAGCGGTACTTTTAAACATCTTGTAGTATCGTTGCAACGCTGCAGAGACTTGTTTTAAAGTTTTTCTGCTTGTTTTGGGACTGCGAGCAGTCTTATCAACTGACTGCGTAGCTCCCACTACGGTCGCTGGCAACCTGCCAGGAAACTGTTTTGTGTACCAAAAGAGGGGAGAAAATTATTTCTGGACTTGTACAACTGCGTCCAGAACAACCCCCTTACTGACTCGTTGACGCTGTCCGGCCCGGTCTGGTTTTCGTGGGGTGTGGGAGGTTTTCTGCACCTCCACCATCTCGACCTTCTTTTGCGGCCTTGGAGTTTGGAGCTGACGACGAAGCCTCCTTTCTCTCGGCAAGACCGAGCGATAAGAGGCTTCCAACAACAAGACTGCAGGCAAGTCCCCTTTTGTTGCTGTAGGAGCGGCGAAGAACAGCTGGGATTGCCTGCGAAGGTCAGCAGCTCACCAGGGAACGCAGGAGAGCCGAGAGTTTTCCAGCGAAGAGGTGGTGACGCAGCAGTTTTCCGGGGGAGCTGCCATTATCAGCGTTTGAGGCGACACCAATTTGCCTCCCTCTCTCGAACTTCCATTCGTTTGTTTTTTTGTCTTTGGACTTGGCCTCGTGCCATTTGGACTGTCTGTGTCTGTTTCAGTGATATGTTTTAAAATTGTAGCACCTGATACTATGCTGGGTCAGTGTTCTGGGGGAGCGGGGCCCTCCAGGAGCTATGCAAAGGCGGCTGCTTCAGCTGCTACGGCTACTGCTCTGGGGGCCCGGTTCCCCATGAAGAACCTGCCGTTTGAGCATGGGATAAGGTGCTACTTGCCCCCCCAGATCAACCTGGAGGACTGCTCGGCTGCCGTTGCCGTGGCATCCAAGCCCGCAGGTGTCCTGTATGTGGGCAAAATGTTTGGGAAGGCCGTGCTCTTCCTTGAGTCTGTTGAGGGGGTGAATGCGGCCGTGAGTAAAGGGGTCACAGTGGGGGGAATGTTTTTGCAGGTTGAGCCCTTGGTGACCACTGCGCAGCGGGTGGTCCTGTCCAATGTCCCACCCTGCATCACAAACGAGGCCCTCCTTCCCCACCTTCACACCCTGGGGAAGGTACTCACGGACATCACCCCGATATCCCCGGGGTTCCGCAGGAAGGAGCTGCGGCACGTTCTTTCCCTCCGGCGCCAGCTGTCAATAATGCTGGACCAGGAGGAGGTAGTTGACGGGCGCTTCTGTGTCCAGCAGGATGGGCGTGACTTTACCATCTTCTGGACATCGGTGCGCCCAAGGTGCCATGCCCGTAAGGAAGTGGGGCATATTCGGAGGAATTTGCCCCAAATCCCGGGCGGGGGCCTCCGCCTCCAGTGCCACTAACCCCCCTCTCCCCCCTGCTCCCACCCCCCATGTAGTTGAGGCAGCGAACCCTGGGGTTGCGCAGAGCGTGAGTGGGGGTGGGGAGGTTCAAAAGAAGGAGGGCAAGGTGGCAAAGAAGGTGAAGCACCTGGGGAACAAAAACCCCAAGGACAAGAGCAATCCACCCATCCCTTCACCTCCCATTAGGGAGTCCGCAAGCCCCATAATCCAGCTGGGGGCAGTGGGGATCGTGCGGGAGGAGGGGGAGCCACAGAAAAAGGCTGTTAAGGCGACACCAGAGTCTGTGAGCTCCTCCCCTGTGAAGAAAAGGAGGAGGCATCTCTCTGGGGAGGAGCAGAAGGGGGACGAACGGGAATCCTCCAGGGTGGAGGGGAGTACTGTGTTGGAGGAAGACTCCCACCCTCTGGTTCAGGCCCCGGTCCCATGTTCCGGAAGGGATTCTGGGGAGGGTGGTGATGGGGACCACTCCGGTGCTATGGAGCAGGGGGAGATTCCTGTTGGGGAGGGACTCCCGCATCAGGCACCTGAGGAAGCCCAGAAGCAACCCACCCAGGACGAGGCGCAGAGCACACCTCTGGAGTTAGAGACTGTAGATGGAGAGGGAGTTGGGGAACCCAGCCCTTCTCTGCCTCAGGACCTGGCTCCAGAGGGACTCCCTGAGTCTGATGCACCAGAGTCCTCTCTGGGCCCAACTGGGGGAGGGATAGTCACCCTCACTGCCGATGGTCTTGAATCCCCGGGGACATCTGGGGTAGGCCCCTCTACCACTGGTCCCAAGGTTGGGGCTGAGGTGGAGGAGAGACCAGCGGGTGGAGCAGAGGCAACCGCTGCACAGGGTGAGGCGGGTGTTTTAAGCACAGAAGGTGTGTCCGGAGTTGGGGATGGTGACTCCATCTGCAGTGAGCAGGTGGAAAGGGACTCCTCGGGCAATGAGTCAATGGATGTTCTCGCTCCCCCTGACGCCACTCCACTCATTTCAGTGGAGGAGATCCGCGAGTTCATCACGGCCACCGAAGGAGCCCAACATCGGCCCAGACTGGCCTCCCTTCGGTGGCCGAACATAAAAGGGCTCACTAGCTCACTGAAACTCATCCTCAAAAAGAGGGTGAGGGGCAAGGGGTCAAAGGGGGTGAAGGGGAACGACCGGCGTCAGCTCAGGTCCTTTTTGGACGACCTGGAGAAGGACGACAAGGCCGAGAGCAGCGTCGTTCCTGCTGAGGGTAGAGGGAGCCGTAGAGCGTCCCTTGTAGCCAAGATCCGGAAGGTAAAACCTACCGCCAATCCACCTAGGGTCCGGAGGGGGAGGAGCAGCTCTGCTGTCAGCGACCGGGGGACTGGTGAGGGGATCTAGTGTACTCCTGACATGGCGATCACCATTGCCAGTTACAACATAAATGGCAGCAGGAGGCCTCTCCGCAGGTTTAACCATCTCTCAACCCTGAGGGATGGGAAATATGCGGTGAGCTTCCTGCAGGAAACCCACACCACCCCAGGAGACAAGTCCACTTGGCTCCTGGAGTGGAGTGGCGAGGTCTTCATGAGCCACCTCAGCTCCATTTCCAGTGGGGTGGCCATTTTGTTGGCCCCGAATTTCCGGCCTGAGATCCTAAAGGTCCAGGAACTGGTGCCAGGCCGCTTGCTTCACTTGGCCGTGCGCCTGGATGGCGTGCCGTTGCATTTTATCAACGTGTACGCCCCCAAGCTTGCCGTGTTGCAGACGCGCCTGTTCCGGGAGGTGTCTACGCTGCTGAGCTCCATCGACCCTGGTGACTGCGTGATCCTCGGGGGGGTTTTGTACTGTACCCTCGAGGAAGGAGACCGTTCCGGTCTCCAGCGTGGTCAGGAGTCGGTGAAGAAGTTGAAGGAGCTCGTGGGCTCCTTTGACTTGGTAGACACCTGGAGGAACCTCCACCCCGACTCTAGGGCCTTCTCCAGGAGGTCAGAGGGGGGTGGGTCTCGCATCGACCGCCTGTACATTTCTCGGGCGTACGTCTCCCGCGTCTCGGCGGCCTCCATGCTGCCGGTGCCGTGCTCGGACCACCACCTGGTGTGGGCGGAGTTTAACCCGCTGCGCACGAGGGGAGGGTCCGCGTACTGGCATTTTAACAACCGGCTGCTGGAGGATCGCCGCTTCCGGGACTCATTTGCGAGGTTCTGGAATACCTGGAAGAGGAAGCGGGGAGGATTTCACTCCCTGCGGCTATGGTGGGATGTGGGCAAGGCCCACATCCGGAATTTCTGTCAGGAGTACACTAGAGGGTTGACCAAGAGACGCGATTCCAAGATCAGACAGCTCGGGAGCGAGCTGCTCGATTTGGATTCGCGTCTAAGTCAGACCGTCGGGGACAAGATCCTCTGGAGGGAATACCAGGAGAAGGACGCGCTGAAGGAGCTACAGTTGGAGCAATCTCGAGGCGCGTACGTGAGGTCGCGGATCCAATTGCTCTACGATTTGGACCGCGGTTCACCCTTCTTCTATTCGCTGGAGAAGTGGCGGAGAGTCCGTCAGCAGTTAGTGGAGCTGCTCGCTGATGATGACTCCTCCGTCACTGAACCAGAGGACATTAACGCAGCAGTTCGTTCCTTTTATGGGACCTTGTTCTCACCAGATAGCTCTGGCGGGGACGAGTGCAGTGATCTGTGGGAAGGTCTAGCCACGGTCGACCCGGAGGGTGCCGAGCGTCTGGATGCCCCCCTGACACTGGATGAACTGACCGCGGCCCTCCATCAGATCCGAAGGGGCAAATCCCCTGGCCTAGACGGACTGACAGCAGAGTTCCTCCGCACTTTCTGGGGGATCCTTGGAGAGGACTACACCATGGTATTGAGGGAGAGCCTGGCGACCGGAGAGATGCCCCTGTCTTGGCGAAGGGCTGTCGTGGTCCTTCTGCCCAAGAAGGGCGATCTCCGCCGTCTAAAAAACTGGCGCCCAGTCTCCCTCCTCTGTACCGACTACAAGGTCTTTGCCAAGGCAATGGCAAACCGTCTGGGCCCAGTGCTGGCTCAAGTGATCCACCCTGACCAGTCTTACACGGTCCCAGGCCGGTCCATCCAGGACAATATCCATCTGGTCCGGAACCTGGTCTACCTGGCTCAGGAGACCGGTGTACCCATTGCCTTTCTCTCCCTCGACCAGGAGAAGGCTTTTGACAGGGTGGATCACGAGTATCTGTTGAGGACTCTGCGGGCGTTTAGGTTCGGACCGCACTTTGTGTCCCGGATCCGACTTTTATACGCCACCGCAGAGTGCCTCGTGAAAGTCAATGGATCCTTGACGGCCCCCATTCCCTTCCACAGAGGAGTACGTCAGGGATGCCCCATGTCTGGCCAACTGTACGCCATCTGCGTGGAGCCATTCCTTAGTCTGCTTCGGAGGAAGTTGACGGGCATGGTTCTACGCGAGCCGGACATGGAGGTGGTCCTCTCGGTCTACGCCGATGACGTGCTCCTCATGGTCACCGACCCCGTCGACCTGCAGAGGATGCATGAGTGCCAACGAGTCTTCTCGGCAGCCTCCTCTGCCAGGATCAACTGGGGGAAATGTTCTGGACTCTTGGTGGGTCCCTGGTAGGTGGACTCCCTCCCGGAGGAGATGAGGTCTTTCACGTGGAGTACCACACACCTCATCTACCTGGGAGTCTACCTGAGTCCCGGTGCGGAGACCTGGCTGGCGAACTGGCAGGAGCTGGAGGTGAAAGTCGTCACCCGGCTGGGGCGCTGGGCGGGTCTCCTCAGAGTGCTTTCGTACCGGGGCAGGGTGTTGGTCATTAACCAACTCGTGGCCTCCATGCTCTGGTACAGATTGACCACATTGATCCCATCAGCCACCTTTGCTGGGATCATCCAGAAGAAGTTGGTGGACTTCTTCTGGGGCAACGGAAAGCACTGGATCTCTGCAGCGGTCCTGAGTCTCCCGATCGAGGAGGGCGGTCAGTCGCTGGTGTGCATTCGCACCAAGGTGGCGGCTCTCCGCCTCAGGACCTTGCAGAGATACCTGTACTCAGGGCATCCTCCCAGGTGGCACGTGCTGTCAACGCACTTTTTCCAACGGAGCCGCTGCCTTCAAGGAGGTACGCGGATCCCGATGGTGGGGGTCAGCCGTGCGGTCCTGATGGGGATGCCTGGCTTCTACAGGGACTTGTTGAGAGTCTGGAACCTGGTTGCCGTTGACCAGGCCCCACCTCCACCGGCGGAGGGTGACGGCCCGGGCTTGAGAGCAGCCGGTCCCTGTCCCGCCCCATCGGGTGACCGGGGGGCTCAAACGTGTGGAGTACTTGTGGTTGAGCAAGCCCCCGCTCAGCCGGAAGTACTCATCAGACCCAGGCGCCGTAATCCATCCCGGGAGCCGGTCCCACACAATTTGAGCCGCCTTTCCTCGACACCCTTCGTCTCCCTCCGAGAAGCAGGGAGGCGTGTCCTGTACAGGCTCCTCCTCCACACCCTGCACTTCCTCGCCCTGGTCCACCGTCTGGACACCAAGTGGCGGTCGGTGTTGCCTTCCGGTCGCGAGGGGGGCCCCCGGTGGGGGTCCCTCTACGCAGGGATTCTCCCCCTCTACATTGGGGACCTGGGGTGGAGGGTATTGCACCGAGGTGTTCCCTGCAACCTGTTTCTCTCGCGGTTCACAGACTCGCCAGCCGCCTGCCACTTTTGCGGGCTGGAAGAGTCTGTGTACCACGTGTACATGGAGTGCGTGAGGCTGCAGCCACTGTTTGAATATCTAAAGGGGCTGCTCCTTGCCTTCTGTCTGCATTTTTCACCCACCATCCTCATCTTTGGACACCCTGTGCGTAGGGGAGAGGGTAGGGCTGAAGATGTCCTGGTTGGGTTGCTCCTGGGCCTGGCCAAGCTGGCCATCCGCGAGTCACGGTGCCAGACGGTGGAGGGCTCTACCCGAGCCAGCTGCCTGCCCCTTTTCCGGGGTTACGTCCGTGCCCGGGTGGGATTAGAAAGGGAATACGCCCTGTCTGCGGGCACCCTGAGGGAGTTCCGGGACCGCTGGGCTCCGCAGGGTGTTGAATGTATCCTCAATAAGGATTGTATCATAGTTGTATAGTAGTTTATTACATGTTTGTATTGTATTATGGTGGTGGGTTCTGGCTTGTTTTATTGTAGTGTAAATATTATTTTTAATAATTGAATAAATTTTTTTGATTAAAAAAAAAAAAAAAATCTGGTTACGCGAGGAGGTGTGGTGATTAGGAGCTCCCGTCCAAACTAAAAATACGTGAATTTAAACATCTTTCTGGATTTCGGAGGAGGTACAGCGCTACTTTTAAACATCTTGGAGTATCGTTGCAACGCTGCAGAGACTTGTTTTAAAGTTTTTCTGCTTGTTTTGGGACTGCGAGCAGTCTTATCAACTGACTGCGTAGCTCCCACTACGGTCGCTGGCAACCTGCCAGGAAACTGTTTTGTGTACCAAAAGAGGGGAGAAAATTATTTCTGGACTTGTACAACTGCGTCCAGAACAACCCCCTTACTGACTCGTTGAGGCTGTCCGGCCCGGTCTGGCTTTCGTGGGGTGTGGGAGGTTTTCTGCACCTCCACCATCTCAACCTTCTTTTGCGGCCTTGGAATTTGGAGCTGACGACGAAGCCTCCTTTCTCTCGGCAAGACCGAGAGATAAGAGGCTTCCAACAACAAGACTGCAGGCAAGTTCTCTTTTGTTGCTGTAGGAGCGGCGAAGAACAGCTGGGATTGCCTGCGAAGGTCAGCAGCTCGCCAGGGAACGCAGGAGAGCCGAGAGTTCCCAGCGAAGAGGTGGTGATGCAGCAGTTTTCCGGGGGAGCTGCCATTATCAGCGTTTGAGGCGACACCAATTTGCCTCCCTCTCTCGAACTTCCATTCGTTTTTTGTTTTTTTTTTGTCTTTGGACTTGGCCTCGTGCCATTTGGACTGTCTGTGTCTGTTTCAGTGATATGTTTTAAAATTGTAGCACCTGATACTATGCTGGGTCAGTGTTCTGGGGGAGCGGGGCCCTCCAGGAGCTATGCAAAGGCGGCTGCTTCAGCTGCTTCGGCTACTGCTCTGGGGGCCCGGTTCCCCATGAAGAACCTGCCGTTTGAGCATGGGATAAGGTGCTACTTGCCCCCCCAGATCAACCTGGAGGACTGCTCGGCTGCCGTTGCCGTGGCGGCCAAGCCCGCAGGTGTCCTGTATGTGGGCAAAATGTTTGGGAAGGCCGTGCTCTTCCTCGAGTCTGTTGAGGGGTGAATGCGGCCGTGAGTAAAGGGGTCACAGTGGGGGGAATGTTTTTGCAGGTTGAGTCCTTGGTTACCACTGCGCAGCGGGTGGTCCTGTCCAATGTCCCACCCTGCATCACAAATGAGGCCCTCCTTCCCCACCTTCACACCCTGGGGAAGGTACTCACGGACATCACCCCGATATCCCCGGGGTTCCGCAGGAAGGAGCTGCGGCACGTTCTTTCCCTCCGGCGCCAGCTGTCAATAATGCTGGACCAGGAGGAGGTAGTTGACGGTCGCTTCTGTGTCCAGCAGGATGGGCGTGACTTTACCATCTTCTGGACATCGGAGCGCCCAAGGTGCCATGCCTGTAAGGAAGTGGGGCATATTCGGAGGAATTGCCCCAAATCCCGGGCGGGGGCCTCCGCCTCCAGTGCCACTAACCCCCCTCTCCCCCCTGCTCCCACCCCCCATGTAGTTGAGGCAGCAAACCCTGGGGTTACGCAGAGCGTGGGTGGGGGTGGGGAGGTTCAAAAGAAGGGGGGCAAGGTGGCAAAGAAGGTGAAGCACCTGGGGAACAAAAACCCCAAGGACAAGAGCAATCCACCCATCCCTTCACCTCCCATTAGGGAGTCCGCAAGCCCCATAATCCAGCCGGGGTCAGTGGGGATCGGGCGGGAGGAGGGGGAGCCACAGTAAAAAGGCTGTTAAGGCGACACCAGAGTCTGTGAGCTCCTCCCCTGTGAAGAAAAGGAGGAGGCATCTCTCTGGGGAGGAGCAGAAGGGGGACGAACGGGAATCCTCCAGGGTGGAGGGGAGTACTGTGGTGGAGGAAGACTCCCACCCTCTGGTTCAGGCCCCGGTACCCATAATAAGTAACTTTGTGGAGTGGAGTGCACACAATAACCTCCATCTTAACACCAAAAAAACCAAGGAGATAGTTGTGGACTTCAGGAGGGGGAGGAGGAGGACTCAAGCAACACCAATCACCATTAAGGGCACTGAGGTGGAGGTGATCGCTAACCACAGGTACCTTGGGGTGCAGCTTGACAGTGAGCTGAACTGGAAGTGTCATATGGAGGCGGTGTACAGGAAGGGACAAAGCCGACTGTATTTTTTAAGAAGGCTGAGGTCATTTAACATCTGCCAACCCCTACTGTGCAGTGTCTACCATTCAGTGGTGGCCGGTGCTCTGTTTTTTGCTGTGGCCTGTTGGGGAGATGGCGCCCGCATAGCGGACAAAAACAGACTGGACAAGCTAATCAGGAAGGCCGGCTCAGTGGTCGGGGCTGAGCAACGAACGGTCCAGCAGGTGGCAGAGGCCAGAACTCTGAACAAACTGGGTTCAATAATGACTAACCCCACTCACCCACTCCATGCCCTGAAGGTGATCAAGAGCAGCATCTTCAGTCAGAGGCTGATTGCACCAATGTGCAAAACTGAGAGACATAGGAAGTCCTGTTTACCAGCTGCTATAAGGTTATATAATGCGCATAAATAACTGCACATTTTTTATTTTTTAATAATTAATTGTATTTTAACTTGTATTTTAACTTGTATTTTAACTTGTTAAGTATGGAAGCCATTTGAGGAAATGTGTGGTGTTATGTCTGTCTTGAAGCTGTCGTGGCACTGTAATTTCCTGTAAAGGATTATTAAAGGTATAATCAAAATAATCAGTCCCATGTTCTGGAGGGGATTCTGGGGAGGGTGGTGATGGGGACCACTCCGGTGCCATGGAGCAGGGGGAGATTCCTGTTGGGGAGGGAGTCCCGCATCAGGCACCTGAGGAAGCCCAGAAGCAACCCACCCAGGACGAGGCGCAGAGCACACCTCTGGAGTTAGAGACTGTAGATGGAGAGGGGGTTGGGGAACCCAGCCCTTCTCTGCCTCAGGACCTGGCTCCAGAGGTACTCCCTGAGTCTGATGCACCAGAGTCCTCTCTGGGCCCAACTGGGGGAGGGATAGTCACCCCCACTGCCGATGGTCTTGAATCCCCGGGTACATCTGGGGAAGGCCCCTCTACCACTGGTCCCAGGGTTGGGTCTGAGGTGGAGGAGAGACCAGCGGGTGGGGCAGAGGCAACCGCAGCACAGGGTGAGGCGGGTGTTTTAAGCACAGAAGGTGTGTCCGGAGTTGGGGATGGTGACTCCATCTGCAGTGAGCATGTGGAAGGGGACTCCTCGGGCAATGAGTCAATGGATGTTCTCGCTCCCCCTGACGCCACTCCACTCATTTCAGTGGAGGTGAGTTCATCACGGCCACCGAAGGAGCCCAACATCAGCCCAGACTGGCCTCCCTTCGGTGGCCGAACTTAAAAGGCCCCACTAGCTCGCTGAAACTCATCCTCAAAAAGAGGGGGAGGGGCAAGGGGTCAAAGTGGGTGAAGGGGAACGACCGGCGTCAGCTCAGGTCCTTTTTGGACGACCTGGAGAAGGACGACAAGGCCGAGAGCAGCGTCGTTCCTGCCGAGGGTAGAGGGAGCCGTGGAGCGTTCCTTGTAGCCAAGATCCGGAAGGTAAAACCTACCGCCAATCCACCTAGGGTCCGAAGGGGGAGGAGCAGCTCTGCTGTCAGCGACCGGGGGACTGGTGAGGGGATCTAGTGTACTCCTGACATGGCGATCACCATAGCCCGTTACAACATAAATGGCAGCAGGAGGCCTCTCCGCAGGTTTAACCATCTCCCAACGCTGAGTGATGGGAAATATGCGGTGAGCTTCCTGCAGGAAACCCACACAACCCCAGGAGATGAGCCCACCTGGTTCCTGGAGTGGGGTGGCGAGGTCTTCCTGAGCCACCTCAGCTCCATTTCCAGTGGGGTGGCCATTTTGTTGGCCCCGAATTTCCGGCCTGAGATCCTAAAGTTCCAGGAACTGGTGCCAGGCCGCTTGCTTCACTTAGCCGTGTGCCTGGATGGCGTGCCGTTGCATTTTGTCAACGTGTACGCCCCCAAGCTCGCCGTGTTGCAGACGCGCCTGTTCCGGGAGGTGTCTACGCTGCTGAGCTCCATCGACCCTGGTGACTGCATGATCCTCGGGGGTGATTTCAACTGTACCCTCGAAGAAGGAGACCGTTCAGGTCTCCAGCGTGGTCAGGAGTCGGTGAAGAAGTTGAAGGAGCTCGTGGGCTCCTTTGACTTGGTAGACACCTGGATGAACCTCCACCCGACTCTAGGGCCTTCTCCAGGAGGTTAGAGGAGGTGGGTCTCGCATCGACCGTCTGTATATTTCTCGGGCATACGTCTCCCACATCTCGGCGGCCTCCTTGCTGCCAGTGCCGTGCTCGGACCATCAGCTGGTGTGGGCGGAGTTTACCCCGCTGCCCAAAAGTGTAGGGTCCGCGTACTGGCATTATAACAACCGGCTGCTGGAGGATCGCCGCTTCCGGGACTCGTTTGAGGAGTGTCTGCAAGGAAGTGGGGCATATTCGGAAGAATTTCCCAAAATCTAACCACTAAACCCACCCCGCTCCCACCCCCCCTGTAGTTGAGTCAGGGAACCCTGGGGTTGCGCAGGGCGTGGGTGGGGAGGGTCAAATGAAGGGGGGCAAGGTGGCAAAGAAGGTGAGGCACCTGGGGAACAAAACCCCCAGGGACAAGAACTGCACTGCCTCGAGGACATAAAATGTTGGATGGCACAGAACTTCCTCCACCTAAACGAGAGCAAGTTTGAGGTCATCCTACTCGCCCCCTACGACTCCATCAAAACAATAACAGGCAGCCTTGGAACCCTAACCTTCTTAGTCAAACTGCACGTCAAAAACCTTGGCGTGATATTTGACTCCACATTAAAGTTTGACAAGCAAGTCAACTCTGGTAAAAGCTAGTTTCTTCCAACTTTGTACCATTGCTAAAATAAAACCATTCCTCCAATTCGATGATCTTGAAAAAATCATCCACGCATTCATCTCCTCCTGCCTTGACTACTGCAACTCCCTATACACTGGCATCAGCCAATCATCCCTGTCACGCCTGCGATTGGTTCAAAACGCCGCAGCGAGACTTCTGACGGGTACCCGTAAAAGGAACCACATCACTCAGATTCTGGCCTCTCTCCACTGGCTCCCAGTACGGTACAGAATCAACTTCAAGCTTCTCTTATTCGTATACAAAGCCCTTAACGGGCTTGCCCCCTCCTATATCAAAAATCTTCTAACCCATCATGTGATGTATCTATATTACTAAATCTCTGTTCTTGACCGCTTTTGGCCTTCTGTGCTGCGATTTCCGAGAGAACACCTACTCGCTCAGAGCCCCCCTCCACCGCATGTGTGCCGAGGATTTTTCCCGTCCATGAAAAATGACAGAGATATTAATGTTTTTACAAAATTCCCCATTCTCTCTGCTGCCCCTGCTGGAGGGAGGGGGAGGGACTATAAAACCAGGAAGTGGTGTGCCTCAATCAGTCTCTGCAAGTGGTGTGCCTCAATCAGAGCTCTGAATAACACTGAACAAATGTCTCCACAGCTGTGAGGACCCATAATGTGGTTTGAAAATGAAAATATGGTTAGTTTGAGGAAAAAACCACTGCCTGCAAATGGATGTTTGGGTTGAAGTAAAAATGCACCCTCTCTCCCCTCCTCTCTCTCCCCAAATCTCTCTCCCTATCCCTCTCTCTTTCCCTATCCCTCTCTCTTTCTCCCTCTCTCTCCCCGTCTCCCTCCCTTTCTCTCTCTCTGTCCCCTCCTCTCTCTGCCCCCCTCTCCCCATCACCCCCCCCTCTCCTCTCCCCCCCTCCTCTCTCCACCTCCCTCCACCCTCCTCTCCCCCCCTCCTCCCTCCTCTCCTCTCCTCTCTCCTCCCTCTCTCCTCTTCCCCTTTCTCCCTCTCCTCTCTCCCCCCCTCCCCCCTCCCTCTCCTCTCCCCCCCCTCTCCTCCCTCCCTCCTCTCCCCCCTCTCCTCTCCTCTCCCCCCTCCCCCCTCTCTCTCCCCTCTTTTTCTCCCTCTCCTCCCCTCCATCCCCTCCCCCACCGTCCCTCCCCTAAACCCCACCCCACACCCCTACCCCCTTCCCTCCACCCTCCCTCCCCCTCCCTGCTCCCCACCTCTCCCCCTCCCCTCACCTCACCCCCCTCCCCTCCGCACCCCTTACCCTCTTCCCTCCACCCTCCGTCCCACTCCCTGCTCCCCACCTTTCGCCCCTCACCCACCCTCCCTCTTCTCCTCCTCTCCACCCCCCATCCTTCTTGCCCCTCTGTGTCTCTGTCTCTCTCTCTGTCTCTGCCCCTTCTCTCTCTGCCCTCACTCTCTAACCCAGCCCCCCCCCCCCTCCCTCTCTAGATGTGACAGCAAGTTGGGGGCTATGCGTCAGTAGATAGGGTGGTTATGGGGTAAAAGGAGCAAATTAATAATATTAATATAATATCATGGGGGGGGTTAATTAGCATGAGTGCGGGGGGGGGGGGGTATAGTTAGTGTGTGTGACGCTGCATGCCGCCCCCCAACCCCCACAACCGCACGTTGGGGGAACAGACCCAACGGGTCTGCACTTGGTCTAGTATGTAATATAAATGCCAGTGCCCCTTTAATATAAATGCCGGTGCCTCGTGATTGAGGTCAGGTGACCTTCGAGAAGTTTCCGTGGGTTGTTAAGATTAAATCTTACTTACAAGATGTTGGACGTGTTGGCTTTGTGCTAGTCACAACAGGGCCTTACGTGGTCTCAAACATTAAACCCACCATTCTACCTCCAGGTCCCCCAGGTCGGCCGACTTGGAGCTATCCCGCGGTCTAGGTTTAAGCACAGGGGTGACCGTGCTTTTACGGTTGCAGCACCCAGACAGTGGAACAGCATCCCTCTCTTCATCAGAACTGCACCCTCCATCGACTCCTTTAAATCGAGGCTTAAAACCTATTTCTACTCCCTAGCGTTTTTGAGGACCTCTGAGGCGACGCTTTAAACAGTTTATGTATGTATTGTTAGGTCTGTATACCATTGTGTAGATTAGTTATTGCATGTGAACCAAACAGAGTAATGTACTACCACTAATGACACTTCATATTAACACTCACTTCCTACATTACGTAGTCGCACTAGTGTGGAACTAACATGTATTGTACTGTGCCATTATGACTGATGATTTTACTTCGGAGTCACGTAAGTGACTACGTGAAGAAGGGCCGTCCATCTGGGTGCGCGACATTACGTCTGAATGCTACGCGCACAACCGACTGGCAGGGGCACTGCGGCCTCCCAGCGGTTGGGATTTAAAAAGCGGCAGGTAAGAGTAGTTAAAAAACTTATCTGCGCTCTTTTTCGGGCATTGAAATCACTGTATTTTCTGGCCCAAGATGTCGAAGGTGAAGAGACGGTCCGTGGGGAAGTCGGCTACCGAAGACCACGGTATTCCGGGTAGCGGGCGACGGTCTCTTTCTCCGACATTGCCGCCGGCAGCAGAATTGGCAGCAGCAGACTTGGTGCGGGAGGACAGCACCGTGGTGGTCCCGGCGGGACGTAAAGCCACTCACAAGTCTGCCAGACCCGTTGACTTGGATGAGACCGGGGAAGAGGGATATCCTCCCTCAACGGGGAGCGTTCGAGGACGACTCTCCCACATGGAGCAACTTGTGGAGAAGTTGCTCCATAATGATCTGCTCCGAAGGAGGGAGCAGTATCAGCACGGGTCTCCACAGCAGACCGTGCCAGCAGCCTTGTACACGGGGCAGCACAATGTCTTCTCCATTGAAGGGGGAAGTGCATCTGCAAGAAATTACTCTGATTCAGAGTATGGACGTACAATGGGGGAACATTCTCAGGAACGTGCAGAGGAAGTACCACCGCAATCATCCAGGTTTGACATTACAACGCCACTGGGTGCTCCCCTCGATGAAGATCTGGCTAATAATATTAATTATCTAGCATCTCATCAATTAAAAGACCTGGCCATGGAAGAAACCATAAACAGGTACCCCCCACCAGATGTGTTCAAAAGGGAACTGCAGATGCTGGAATATCAGCTAACTGTACTTCCCTGAATGTCCAAGCTGTAAACCATGCCATCTGGGGACAGATTGGACCAATCATCCATATAACCATATAACCATATAACAATTACAGCACGGAAACAGGCCATCTCGACCCTTCTAGTCCGTGCCGAACACGTATTCTCCCCTAGTCCCATACACCTGCGTTCAGACCATAACCCTCCATTCCTTTCCCGTCCATATAACTATCCAATTCATTTTTAAATGATAAAAACGAACCTGCCTCCACCACCTTCACTGGAAGCTCATTCCACACAGCCACCACTCTCTGAGTAAAGAAGTTCCCCCTCATGTTACCCCTAAACTTCTGTCCCTTAATTCTCAAGTCATGTCCCCAAATCCAAAATCAGGAAATGAAATTCCAGAAGGTATTCAACCTACTGGGATCTGACATTACATCGTTTGCAGGAGGAGTCGAAGGAGGACTCCTTACCGACAGAGAACAAGACACAATGGCACTATTGTGTAATGCCCATTTTGAGATCAATTGTATTCGCAAGAATGCAATAAAACCATCAATAAACTCGAAATTCGCTGTTCTATGTAAGGCCAGTAATGTTCAACCCGCAAACTACCTGTTCGGGGAAGATCTGCCGAGACAGGATTTGGACGACGAGGCAAAAACTGTCCGCCTCATAACCAGAGGCAAGGCTACTCAAAAGGGTCCATCGCCAAGGATGCATCCTTACAGCTCTAGACAATTCACGCCTAGAGGGCCAGGCACTGGCAGAAGACCTACATTCCTTATTCCTTACATTACTGACCTTATTTCCAAGGGTCTCGACATTTCTGATGTTATGGTGACTGATGTTGTTCTTTCCGATCACCACTGTGTATTTTTTAAAACGACCATCTCTGGTAGCAGTATCAGAAAAGAACCAGAGGTGATCGAAAGGCTCTGTATCAATGAAAACACCGGCGCATTGTTTGCTCAGGCCTATAGACCACCAGCAACTCTGCCCTCGGCCTCTGTCGATGACCTTGTGGATGGTTTTAGCTCCAATGTTATGACTCTTATGGATGCTATTGCACCACTAAAGACCAAGGTTTTATCTGGAAGGAAAAAGTCACCATGGAGAAATGCCACAGCAGTGAGATCCCAAAGAACAAAGTGTAGACAGGCCGAACGTAGGTGGCGAAAAACCAAACTACAGGTCCACTACGACATCTACAAAGACAACCTCTGTATCTATAATCAGGAATTGAAAGGGGCAAGGCAGTCCTTTTTCTCAGAGGTTATCAACAAAAATAATAATTCCCGCACCGTTTGCCATTGTCGATAGACTGACAAACCCCTCATCATCAGTCCCTCCTGAGCTCCTGTCCAGCAAGTCGTGCAATGACTTTGCAGATTTCTTCACCGATAAAATTCTGAAGATAAGACAAACAATGTCTAGCTCCACCTCAGGGAACATGGCTTTGTCAACTATGCCTCCAGATTCACTAATGAATCTACAACATTTTAAACTTTTAGATTGTGCATCTCTGACTGAAACTGTTCAACAGCTAAAGTCCACTACCCGCTGTCTTGATTTGCTGCCCACAAGCTTCTTTAAAAATATTTTTAACAGTGTTGCACCAGAAGTACTGAACATAGTAAACACTTCCCTTCAATCGGGGCATTTTCCCGAAGCCTTAAAAACAGCAGTGATCAAGCCCCTATTGAAGAAGCCTAATTTGGATGCCTCAGCTATGAGCAACTACAGGCCCATATCTAATTTAGCATTTTTGGCAAAGATTATTGAAAGGGTAGTTTACCAACAAATTTACTGCTTTATGACCCAAAACAATATTTTTAATGTTTTCCAGTCGGGATTTCGGCCACATCACAGCACCGAGACTGCACTCACTAAGGTCCTAAACGACATACATCTAAACAGTGATGCATCAAAAGCTTCAGTTTTGGTACTGCTAGATCTCAGTGCTGCTTTTGATACGGTGGACCACAACATACTGCTTGACAGACTGGAGAAGTGGGTGGGACTCTCTGGTTCTGTGCTGGACTGGTTCAAATCTTACTTGAAAGATCGGGATTATTTTGTTTCCCTTGGTAATTTTGAATCAGAACGTACAAAACTCACATGCGGGGTTCCTCAGGGCTCCATTCTTGGACCCATTTTGTTCAACATTTATATGCTCCCCCTAGCTCAGATCATAGAGCATTTTAACATATCCTACCACACTTATGCCGATGACACACAACTATATATCGCAGTGTCACCACATGACCATAGTCCCCTACACTCACTGAGCCAGTGTGTCAAACATATCAATGAGTGGATGAACCAGAACTTCCTCCAGCTCAATGCAAATAAGACAGAAATTATTGTCTTTGGTCCCAAAAAATCAAGGCTAGAGGTGAGTGCTCAACTCGACTCAATTGCACTGAAAACCACAGACAAAGCCAGAAATCTTGGTGTAGTTATGGACTCGGATTTGAATTTTAACAGCCATATAAAGACCATTACCAGATCTGCCTATTACCATGTAAAAAATATTGCAAGAATCAAGGGATTTCTGTCCAAAGACGACACTGAAAAACTTGTTCATGCATATATTTTTAGTAGGTTAGATTATTGTAATGGCATCTTTACAGGTCTCAATAAAAAATCAATTAAACAACTGCAGCTTATCCAAAATGCCGCTGCCAGTCTTGACCAACACCAAGAAAATGGACCACATTACACCTGTCCTTAAATCTTTGCACTGGCTCCCTGTGTGTAAGAGGATAGATTTTAAAATTCTGTTACTGACCTACAAGACACTGAATGGTCTTGGTCCAAAATACATCTCTGACCTACTTGTTGTATATGAGGCGCCTAGACTCCTCACGTCTTCAGGGACAGGTTTACTCTGTGTTCCCAGGGTCAGAACTAAAAAGGCTGAAGCAACATTGGGTTTTTATGCTCCACACCTGTGGAACAAGCTCCCTGAACACCTGAGGTGTGCACAAACTGTAAGCCCATTTAAATCAGGCCTAAAAACACTGTTATTTACTATAGCTTTTCCATAACCCGACATGCAGGTAATCTTAACCGTCTAATTTTAACCCTTTTATGTGCTTTTTAAAATCGTTTTATTGTTTCATTGACGTTGTTTTATTATTCATACATTTGTCGTATTGCTTATTTTGCAATTTTTAATTTTTAATTATTGACTATTTTATTTTTTCTTTCCTGTAAAGCACCTTGAATTGCAGTTTGCACGAATGGTGCTATACAAATAAATTTGCCTTGCCTTGCCTTACACCAGAATCAAGGTATTTTTTAGGGGCAGGCCCCAGCCTGCTCTCTCCACAGCGAGGATGAGGAGAGAGCAACCACCAGCTCAACTTTCCAAACCTCATGAATGGAAACCAGCGCCATACCGCCAGTAACGTCAGAGGCAAGTCAAACCAGTTGCTTAGGGAACACTTCAGACAGGCCTCACGTACAGGTGGGAGGAAGGTTAAAATATTTTTTGAAAGAATGGTGTTGTGTCACGACGGATCCGTTTATACTGCACAGTATACAAGGGTTCAAAATTGAGTTCATTTTGAATTCATTACCACCCACACTACATTCAACTTATCGCACATATGTTTTCTCTCAAAAAGAAATTATGGATATACAGAAGGAGATTGGAACATTATCTGACAAAAATGTCATTGAGAGGTCAAGTACAGAACCTCACCAATTCATTTCCAATATTTTCTCGAAAGAGAAAAAAGATGGAGGGGTTCGTATCATTCTAGATCTTACGGAACTCAATACATATGTGCAATATAAACATTTCAAAATGGACAATTTTGGAACAGCTATTCAGTTGGTTTCCAAAAATGGTTACATGGCATGCATCGACCTCAAATATGCATACTATTTGGTGTCTATTCACAAAGAGTACAGGGGATATTTGAAGTTTAACTGGATGGGTCAATGATGGCAATGCAAGGCACTGCCAAATGGGCTGACATCAGCCCCCAGACTATTTACAAAACTACTGAAACCAATTCTGGGTCTACTAAGGTCTCAGAACCACATAGTCATGGCATATTTGGATGACATTTTTATTTTTGGAGTCACCAAAGAATTGGCAGAAGCATCAGTCAAAGCAACCAAAACCATGTTTGAAAGACTGGGTTTCCTCATCCATCCAGTTAAATCAAAATTGACACCTACCAGGGTAATAGGGTTTACAATCAACACAGTTTAAATGTTGGTGACGTTGCCTCGGGGCAAACAACAAGATTTAACTAAAGCCTGCAATGACCTGATAGTCAAATATAAGCCATCTATCAGGCAAACAGCGAGTGTAATTGGCAAATTAGTAGATGCATTTCCAGCAGTACGTTACGGGCCTTTGCATTACCAGAATTTACAACAAGCAAATGAACGAGCACTCAGATCCCATGCAGGCCAATTTGGCAAACCTATGCGATTGCCAGCAGAGGCCACTGTTGAATTACAATGGTGGATGACGAACTTGTGTCATAGCTCAAGGGAAACCTTGCTAGAAAGTGGTTCTTCAAACTGATGCAAGCGGTTTAGGATGGGGAGCTACTGACACAATCATGAGTTGTGGCGGCAGATGGAATGGGCAGGAGTCTGTTATTCTCCAACATGAGGTGCTTGAGGAGTATAAAGAATGTAAAAAGAATCTTAAGAAATAAATTAGAAAAGCTAAAAGAAGATATGAGGTTGCTTTGGCAAGTAAGATGAAAGTAAACCCAAAGGGTTTCTACAGCTATATTAATAGCAAAAGGATAACGAGGGATAAAATTGGTCCATTAGAGAGTCAGAGTGGACAGCCATCTGCAGAACCAAAAGAGATGGGGGAGATATTGAACTATTTCTTTTCTTCGGTATTCACCAAGGAGAAGGATATTGAATTATGTGAGGTAAGGGAAACAAGTACAAGTGGAAACTATGAGATTCAAAGAAGAGGAAGTACGGACACTTTTGAGAAATATAAAAGTGGATAAGTCTCCAGGTCCAGACAGGATATTCCCTAGGACATTGAGGGAAGTTAGAGTAGAAATAGCAGGGGCTATGACAGAAATATTTCAAATGTCATTAGAAATGGGAATAGTGCCGGAGGATTGGCGTACTGCGTATGTTGTTCCATTGTTTAAAAAGGGGTCTAAGAGTAAACCTAGCAATTATAGACCTGTTAGTTTGACGTCAGTGGTGGGCAAATTAATGGAAAGGATACTTAGAGATAATATATATATAAGCATCTGGATAAACAGGGTCTGATTAGGAACAGTCAACATGGATTTGTGCCTGGAAGGTCATGTTTGACTAATCTTCTTGAATTTTTTGAAGAGGTTACTCGGGAAATTGATGAGGGTAAAGCAGTGGATGTTGTATATATGGACTTCAGTAAGGCCTTTGACAAGGTTCCTCATGGAAGGTTGGTTAAGAAGGTTCAATGGTTGGGTATTAATGGTGGAGTAGCAAGATGGATTCAACAGTGGCTGAATGGGAGATGCCAGAGAGTAATGATGGATGTTTTTTTTTGTCAGGTTGGAGGCCAGTGACTAGTGGGGTGCCACAGGTATCTGTGTTGGGTCCACTGTTGTTTGTCATGTACATCAATGATCTGGATGATGGTGTGGTAAATTGGATTAGTAAGTATGCAGATGATACTAAGATAGGTGGGGTTGTGGATAATGAAGTAGATTTTCAAAGTCTACAGAGAGATGTATGCCAGTTGGAAGAGTGGACTGAAAGATGGCAGATGGAGTTTAATGCTGATAAGTGTGAGGTGCTACATCTTGGCAGGACAAATCAAAATAGGAAGTACATGATAAATGGTAGGGAATTGAAGAATGCAGGTGAACAGAGGGATCTGGGAATAACTGTGCACGGTTCCCTGAAAGTGGAATCTCATGTAGATAGGGTGGTAAAGAAAGCTTTTGGTGTGCTGGCCTTTATAAATCAGAGCATTGAGTATAGAAGTTGGGATGTAATGTTAAAATTGTACAAGGCATTGGCGAGGCCAATTCTGGAGTATGGGGTACAATTTTGGTCGCCTAATTATAGGAAGGATGTCAACAAAATAGAGCGAGTACAGAGGAGATTTACTAGAATGTTGCCTGGGTTTCAGCAACTAAGTTACAGAGAAAGGTTGAACAAGTTAGGGCTTTATTCTTTGGAGCGCAGAAGGTTAAGGGGGGACTTGATAGAGGTCTTTAAAATGATGAGAGGGATAGACAGAGTTGACGTGGATAAGCTTTTCCCACTGAGAGTAGGGAAGATTCAAACAAGGGGACATGACTTGAGAATTAAGGGACAGAAGTTTAGGGGTAACATGAGGGGGAACTTTTTTACTCAGAGAGTGGTGGCTGTGTGGAATGAGCTTCCAGTGAAGGTGGTGGAGGCAGGTTCGTTTTTATCATTTAAAAATAAATTGGATAGTTATATGGATGGGAAAGGAATGGAGGGTTATGGTCTGAGCGCAGGTATATGGGACTAGGGGAGAATGCGTGTTCGGCACGGACTAGAAGGGTCGAGATGGCCTGTTTCCGTGCTGTAATTGTTATATGGTTATTATATGGTTATATGGAATCAATTACCTGGAATTGTTGGGGGCACAATATGGGCTCAAGGCTTTCTGCAGCAACATGCAACATGTGCATGTTCAGATTCGGATAGATAACACTACAGCAGTGGCATATATCAATCACATGGGTGGTGTAAAATCTGTATCTTGCGACAGATAGTCAAACCTCATTTGGCACTGGTGTATCGAGAGGGATATTTGGGTCATGGCGGTCTATATACCAGGTAGATATAACACGGTGGCAGATGCCAGGTCACGAATATTTAATGATAACACAGAATGGATGTTGAATCGTGCAGTATTTAACGAAATAATTACACGATTTGGCATTCCAGATATTGATCTGTTTGCATCTAGATTAAACCATCAGTTACCCAGATATGTGTCCTGGGAGCCGAATCCAGGAGCAGTGTCAGTGGATGCTTTCTCCCTCAATTGGTGTCAAGTCAAACTAAAATGAAAGAACATGTGCAGAGAAATGCTACATTGAAATCACGAGACAGTGATTAAAGTGGGCGGAACCCCAGCCTGCCGAGTTCTGCCCGGGGGTCAAAAGGGCACACAGCACCAGAAGCCAGTGAAGAAGACACAGGAGACTTGCGGGCGGCAAAACTTGGACAGTAAATCAAAAGGACTGTCCGAAAAGACTGCCGCGATAGCCAGAAAAGGCAAGCAGGACTGATTTTCTACAGACCCGATTGGCAGCCGGTAAGGACTGAACTCTAAATGGACTGAGCCGAAGACTGCAGCCCCAGAGACTCTGTTTAACCCTTTAATATCTGAGAAACTTGTCTGGCTAACGTGTTGATTGAGAAAGTTTGAAATATTGGTGGTGTTTGTTAACCAAGATGACAGGGTGATGATAGTGTTTGTTGTCTATGTAAAGTGCATCCTGTTTCATTGTGGGGTTAAGGGCTAATGTGAGCTAATTTCTAATACTTATATGCTATGTGTGGTGTTAGTTTAAATAATTGCATTTTTAAAAATATGATAAAATATGTTAAAAAACAGTAAAGATTCATATGATATTAAGCTAAAAAATTGGTAACAGTAGTGGGCATTATTTGTATTTTTCATTTAATGAAATGTGAAAATTATTTTAAAAAACAAAATGGCTGCTATGAGTTGGAATGTTAGATACATGTAATTTTCTGTTATTTATATTTGGTTACAGTAATGTGTATATTTTTTGCCTTTGCGTCTAAAGGTTTTTCACCTGATAAAGATCAAAACTGGTAAAGACTAAAACTGCTAAAAACTGCTAAAGACTAATCTGCCAAAATAAAAGAAGGAGAAAATAAAAGGTGGAAAAGAAGTGTTTGGTCTGAGTGAATCCAGTTCATCATTTCGGGGTAGATAAATCAAATCCCTTTCAAGCGGGGAATCTGCAAAAACATTAGAAGACTTGACAATTGGGGAAGAATGTTTATGAATGCTTTTCCTCCATTTTGTCTCATCAGCCGATGCTTGACCAAAATCAAGCAAGACAAAGCCACAGGCATTTTGGTAGTGCCAGATTGGCCTACAGAAGCCTAGTTCCCAAAAATGTTGGGAATTTTAATCCAGCCATTAATGGCTGTACCCAAGAGCAGGGACCTCCTAGTGAACCCAGTTACAGGGATCAATCATCCACTACATGACTAAATCAATTTATTGGTTTGCAGATTCTGAGGAGGCCATACCAAGGTCTTGGACTGTCCGAACGAACTGTGGATGTGATCACTACGGCATGGAGGGACAGTACTAAAAAACAGTACGCCACACATATAAAGAAGTGGGAAATGTTCTGCAATGCCAACAATATTTCATACGACACAGTTCGGATCACGGATGTCTTGGAGTTCCTATCAACCCTGTACTATGACCATAAACTAAGTTTTTTTTTTGATTTTTATTTTTTGATTATACCTTTAATAATCCTTTACAGGAAATTACAGTGCCACGACAGCTTCAAGACAGACATAACACCACACATTTCCTCAAATAGCTTCCATACTTAACAAGTTAAAATACGTTAAAATACAAGTTAAAATACAATGAATGAAAAAAAGTGCAGTTATTTATGCGCATTATATAACCTTATAGCAGCTGGTATACATGACTTCCTATGTCTCTCAGTTTTGCACATTGGTGCAATCAGTCTCTGACTGAAGATGCTGCTCTTGATCACCTTCAGGGCATGGAGTGGGTGAGTGGGGTTGGTCATTATTGAATCCAGTTTGTTCAGAGTTCTGGCCTCTGCCACCTGCTGGGCCGTTCGTTGCTCAGCCCCGACCACTGAGCCGGCCTTCCCGATCAGCTTGTCCAGTCTGTTTTTGTCCGCTATGCGGGTGCCATCTCCCCCAACAGGCCACAACAAAAAACAGAGCACTGGCCACCACTGAATGGTAGACACTGCACAGCAGGGGTTGGCAGATGTTAAATGACCTCAGCCTCCTTAAAAAATACAGTCGACTTTGTCCCTTCCTGTACACCGCCTCCATATGACCCTTCCAGTCCAGCTCACTGTCAAGCTGCACACCAAGGTACCTGTGGTTAGCGACCACCTCCACCTCAGTGCCCTTAATGGTGATTGGTGTTGGTTGAGTCCTCCTCCTCCCCCTCCTGAAGTTCACAACTATCTCCTTGGTTTTTGTGGTGTTAAGATGGAGGTTATTGTGTGCACTCCACTCCACAAAGTTGCTTATTATGTCTCTATACTCCTCCTCATTGCTCCCTTTGATGAGGCCGACAACAGCTGTGTCATCCGAAAATTTCTGCAAAAAGCAGCTGTTGGTGTTATATTGGAGATCCGCGGTGTAGATGGTAAACAGGAATGGAGCCAGCACAGTTCCTTGTGGAGCCCCTGTGCTGCTCAAGATGGTGCTTGAGACATTGTTCTGTAGGCGCACGTACTGTGGTCTGAGGGAAAGGTAATCCAAACACCACAGTACCAGTGATGGATCCACTTTCATCTTCTCCATCTTCTCCCCTAGCAGTCGGGGCTGAATTGTGTTAAAGGCGCTTGAGAAGTCAAAAAATGTAATCCTTACAGATGCATCAGTAGTGTCCAAATGTGTGTACACCCTCTGCAGCATGTAAATGAGAGCATCATCGACACTGATGTTAGGCTGATATGCAAACTGTAAAGGATCCATTTGAGTTGACACACTAGTCCTGATGTAGGAAAGGACAAGTCTCTCAAATGTCTTCACAATATGTGAAGTGAGCGCTACTGGTCTGTAGTCATTGTGGTGAGTGGGATGGGTCTTCTTTGGGACAGGTACCAGGCAAGATGTTTTCCACAGCCTTGGAACCTTCTGTAGACGCAAGCTCAGGTTGAACAAGTGTGTTAGAATACCACACAGCTCTGAAGAGCAGGTCTTCAGTAGTTATATTGCAATCAATAGTGCCAGAAGCGCACTATCCTCCTATCTAATGCTGGAGGCAGAGCACGGGTCGATAGGAATGCATCCCCGCATAACCAGATTTATGAAGGGTATTTACAATTTAATACCTCCAAGGCCAAGGTACACGGACACCTGGGATGTGAGCGTGGTACTAACCCTACTTCGACAGTAGGGACCGCCGATGGCCTTACCATTATCAAAACTAACCCTGAAGGTGGTAATGCTGATGGCACTAGTAACAGCCCAAAGAGTCCAGACTCTGCAAAAGTTGCGATTGGACTACATGACCACCAATATCAACAAGATAACATTCATTATCAGGGACCTGATAAAACAGAGCAGGCCAGGAATGCCAGAGATGAAGATCCAGTTCTTGGCATACCCAGAGGACCCACGGTTGTGTGTGGCAACATACTTACAGCATTATCTGCGAGTTATGAAGAACCTCAGAGGCTCAGAACAATTGGTCCTGATCAGCCATAAAAAAACCACATCAGAAGGTATCAACGCAAACCATCTCCAGATGGTTAAAGGAGGTAATGGCGGTAGCGGGAGTGAACATTGACATTTTAAAATCTCACTCCACCAGAGCTGCATCTACGTCGGCAGCAGGAGCAATGTACGTGCCCCTCGACGGCATCCTAGCGGCTGCAGGATGGGCGAATGAACGGATGTTCCACCGGTTTTACAACAAACCTATAACCGGAACGGGGGTGTTTCCGTTTCCTAGTTTCCCCCCCAAGTTGGGAGGGGTAACTATTAAAAATGTTCTTTTCTTTTTTAAAGCATCAGTATCTTTATTTAACTACGCTAGATGCAGGAAGATTGTTCCCGATGGTGGGGAAGTCCAGAACAAGGGGTCACAGTTTAAGGATAAGGGGGAAATCTTTTAGGACCGAGATGAGGAAAAAAAAAATCACACAGAGAGTGGTGAATCTGTGGAATTTTACTTCGGAGTCACGTGAGTGACTACGTGAAGAAGCCCGCTAGGACGCATGCGTGTCATATCGCTACACGCATTGCAACGAGTCACAGCGGGGGGAGGACGTCCCCCATAAGCGGGAGAAGAAAAAGACCGGCTGCAGGAATTGGAGAAGCCGCGAGCGGCCGGTGCCCGTGAGCACCGAGGCCGGTTGGAGCGGTTGCTCGAGGAGATCCTCCTAAGTGGCAGGCTTCGGGAGGTGGAGGCTAGCCACAGTGGGCAATCTATAAGTCCCACAGCGGTACCCCGTGAGGGGCTGCACAATGCCTCTTACTCCTCGGAGGAGAGCTTGGAGGACCAAAGCTGGGCTGACCCTGAACACGGCACAGAACCTCATACCCCCAGAAAACTTGGGGAAAAATAAAACTTACTGGACATGGTTGCCCAGTTTTTTCAGCCGGATCAAACAGGGGCAGACCTTGAGCCCAGGATGGCGGCCAGCATAGACTACATGTCTGCTCATCAACTGCAGACACAGGCCCTCGCAGACACTTTAGCATGACATTTACCACCGGGTAATTGCAATTCACTACACGTGCCAAGTGTGAACCAGTGCATCTGGAAGCATGTGGGGGCAGGCATTCGAACCCAAGATTTAAAAATACAAAAAGCCCTAAAAGGATTGACGGCGGGCATAACAGCTT
This sequence comes from Amblyraja radiata, assembly GCF_010909765.2. Classification (NCBI taxonomy): domain Eukaryota; kingdom Metazoa; phylum Chordata; class Chondrichthyes; order Rajiformes; family Rajidae; genus Amblyraja; species Amblyraja radiata. The sequence goes on along the minus strand of NC_046004.1, from coordinate 2,430,392 downwards.
TTGCCCGTACGCTGCAAGAGACAGAAATGACCAAAGATCACCAGGATGCACTGGCTCTATTTTGCAACGTACAGTATGAGCTAAATAACATCCGAAAAAGTGCCATCCAGCCAGCACTGGACCCCAAATTTGCTGGACTTTGTAAACAGGGAACCTCCAAACTGCCGACACTCGTTTGGAGGGGATTTATCCAAACAAGTAAAGGACCTTGAAGAAGAGGCAAAAACGCTGGGGTAATAAAAGGAGCCTCCAAAACTTACTTTGGGAGAAGATATCAGCCTTACGGACCTCTCAGACGAGGAACATACAGCGCAGGGAGCGCAAAAACCAGCGGCTTCCAACAACTACCTTTTTTAGGATATGGCCCAGGACGACCGCACTGGAAAATGCGCAAGCCTCAACCTCAACAACAGAAAACAACGGAGCCTCAACATCTAAAAAAGCCCACAAGGAAATAACTCAACCACCACCGGTAACCATGGAGGTAGGTGGGTCTGGTTCTCTTAAAATGAAGGGGAGCACGGAAATTGGAGGGAGATTACAATATCACTTGGATGCATGGAATAAGATAACTTTAGACACTTACATCCTAAGCAGTATCCAGGGTTATACGATAGAATTTATATTAAAACATAACCCTCCAGTACAGCATACACCAGACAGGACGTTCATACTCACAAACATAGAACAATCTAAAGCATATACAGAACTACTACGACTATATGAAGAAGGAGTAATTGAACGTACACAACACGAACCACGGGAATTCGTATCTAATATATTCATAAAAAACAAAAAAGACGGAGGGTGCCGTATCATCATCGATCTAACAACTTTAAATACATTTGTTCAATACATTCACTTCAAAATGGATACCTTTGTTACTGCTAAAGAATTAGTTTCAGCAGGCTACTATATGGCAAGTATCGATTTAAAAGATGCTTACTATACAGTACCCATCAGAGGTGAACACAGATGTTATTTAAAATTCAACTGGATGGGACAGTGCTGGCAATACAGGGCACTACCGAATGGTCTAACTTCAGCCCCCAGATTATTCACGAAAATTCTGAAACCAGCCTTGGCGTTACTACGAAAACAAAAACATATGGTTATGGCATATCTGGATGACATATTTATTGTTGGCAAAACTTACGAATTGGCTAGTCAAGCAGTAACCGCCACAAAACTACTGTTCGAAGAACTGGGGTTCAACATCCATCCAGTTAAATCTAACTTAACGCCTTCAACAAATATGGTTTACTTGGGGTTCACCATAAACACAGTTAATATGTCAGTGACTTTGCCGACAGGGAGGCTTGCAGCGAAATTATTAACACCACCAAACCCTCCATTAGACGGATAGCCAGGATAATTGGGAAAATAGTGGCCGCGTTTCCTGCCACACAATTCGGACCTTTACATTATCAGAACTTACAGAGAGCAAAAATTAGAGCACTCAAAATTAACAGGGGCCATTTTGATAGGCCAATGGAGCTACCTACAGAAGCCATTATAGAACTAAAATGGTGGGAACACAACATTAAATATTGTTCCAACCCACTAATTATCAGCAACCCGTCTATGGTGTTACAAACAGATGCCAGCGCACTTGGTTGGGGAGCCACCAATTCCATCTCGAGCTGTGGGGGGAGATGGAATGCACAGGAGGCATCATTATTGAACACACCAGGTATAAATTACCTAGAGATGTTAAGTGCATTCCATGGCCTTAGGTCATATTGCTCGGGGATAAATCACCAGCATGTTAGATTACAAATTGATAACACCACTGTGGTGGCATATATCAACCATATGGGTGGAAATATATCGACATCCTGTGACAAATTGGCCAACTCAATTTGGCAATGGTGCATCCAAAGGAATATTTGGATATCAGCTACATATTTACCAGGTAAACTAAATTCAGTGGCAGACACCAGGTCACGCAAATTTATTGAAAACACGGAATGGATGTTGGATAAAAATGTATTTGCTGAAATTACAGCACGGTATGGAACACCAGATATCGATCTTTTTGCATCCAGGCTCAATCACCAATTACCAAGATATGTATCATGGGAACCAGACCCTGGGGCAGTAGCTACAAATGCTTTTTCGCTGCATTGGGGGAAACTGTTCATTTATGCATTCCCTCCCTTCTGCCTCATCAATCGGGTACTAAAGAAGATTCAACAGGATTCGGCATCTGGGATTCTTATAGTACCCGATTGGCCCACCCAACCATGGTTCCCGGTGATACAGGACATGGCATTAGAACCATGTGTCACTATACAGCATAGACCTAATTTGCTGGTCTATCCAGTAACTCAGGAAAGTCACCCATGTCATAAGTTTACCAACTTATTAATTTGTAGAGTCTGAAAGAATCGCTACTAGACATGGGACTGACGAACAGAACTATGGACATGATTGTATCAGCCCAAAGACTGTCCACCAAAAAACAGTACTTGGGGCATATCAAGAAATGGGGAAAGTACTGCCACAATAACAACCTCGATCATAGATCCAATAATATCCCGTCTGTTTTGGAATTTCTGGCCAGCCTTCACTACGAAGAGGGGCTAAGCTACAGTACCATCAACAGTGCCAGAAGTGCTCTGTCTAACTACCTTTGGCAAAGAACAGAGCGGCATTCAGTAGGGACTCACCCCCTGGTAATCAAACTGATGAAGGGCATTTTTAATACCAATCCACCTAGAACAAGGTATACTCAAATTTGGGACGTGAGTATTGTCTTGACCATGTTAAGGAACTGGTCCCCACTTACAGCTCTGTCCCTAGAGAAATTTACAAAGAAGATGGTTATGCTGATGGCTTTGGTCACGGCACAAAGGGTCCAGTCGTTACAAAAATTAAGACTGGACCACTTGACCATTTCATCTGGGAAGCTGACGTTTATTATACATGACTTTATAAAACAAAACAGACGGGGAACTACTGGACAAACAATAGAATTTAGGGCTTACCCGACCGATGAACGCCTCTGTATAGTAACTCATCTACTGCTATACATTGAACATACCAGAATCATCCGAGGGAAATAAATGGCTGTTAATTATCCGCAAACAGCCACACAAAAGAGTAACAACCCAGACCATCTCGCGATGGCTAAAACATGTCTTAATGAAGGCGGGAGTAGACACTAACATTTTAAAATCTCACTCCACCAGGGCTGCAGCTACATCGGCAGCAAAACAACTGGATGTGCCTATGGACCAAATCCTCAGGACAGCAGGATGGTCAACAGAACGAACATTCCAACGTTATTATCATAAACCGGTCATAGAACCAGGAACATTTTCAGAAACACTTTTAAGTTCTGTAGTATGAGTTACCCACAACAAGGGCTATGATTTGGATTTAATACATTTCTTTTCGTTACATCAAGTTTGTATTGATGTCTAATACTGTTAACATTATTCTCCCCACAATCAAGGCAGATGTGAAGCATGGACTCGTTCCACGGCATGAGATCACAGAGCTTTAAAATCTTCACGTAGTCACTCACGTGACTCCGAAGTAAAATAGTAAGATTAAACGAGAACTTACCAGTTTGAAGTTTGATCTTTATTTTATGAGGAGGAACGTTGAGGGAATACGTGCCCTCCGCTCCCACCCTTTGGTCATATCTTGAACTGGTGGCACAATGGGCTAAGTGTTCGGCTGGCAACCGGAAGGTAGCTGGTTCGAATCCCGCTTGGAGTGCATACTGTCGTTGTGTCCTTGGGCAAGACACTTCACCCACCTTTGCCTGTGTGTGTCCTTGGGCAAGACACTTCACCCACCTTTGCCTGTGTGTGTGGATGTAATTATGTGAAGCACTTTGGGGTCAATGCAAGTTGACTAAAAATGTGCTATATAAATAAAGAAATTTTAAATTTTGGTATCTCTTTCCTAATCTTACTATGTTTAGTCATTATAGTTATCTGTGATCTCACACCGCTGCTTTGAAGAATGACACGCATGCGTCCTAGCGGGCTTCTTCACGTATTCTCTCAACGTTCCTCCTCATAAAATAAAGATCAAACTTCAAACTGGTAAGTTCTCGTTTAATCTTACTATTCTCTGCCACAGAAGGTAGTTGAGGCCAGTTCATTGGCTATATTTAAGAGGGAGTTAGATGTGGCCCTTGTGGCTAAAGGGATCAGTAGGTATGGAGAAAGAGTTAGTTATTAATTGATTGTTGTCATATTTAAGCTTTCCTGTTGTAAAGAGCCAATTGTAATGCATGATAGGATTTGGGCAACTCCTCAAGGTTTTTTTTATTTTAAGTTGAATAGTTCACAGCTCTCTTGTAAGGTTTTTTATGTAAGTTGAAGAGGTTAATCAGATAAGAAGGGGCCCAGAGGATTCCATTGGGGTAACTGGCTTTTGGCAAAGAGTGAAAGACTCCATATTTGGTAGTTTTTGTACATTACATCATGCATTTGATTTTATTTCAGTACGTATATAAACTCGCGTGTTCCGGTATTTCTTTGTGTGTGCTGCTGGAGATTCAGACGTGAGAAACTGTTGCCTCTGAGTCTCTCAGTTCACACCTGTCAGACGTTAAATTAAAGCTTTGTATGGTCTTAAGAATTTGTACTTTGTCTATCTTTTTAAGTGAACTTTTTCAATGGAGAGAAGGCAGGTACAGGATACTGAGTTGGATGATCAGCCATGATCATATTGAATGGCGGTGCAGGCTCGAAGGGCCGAATGGCCTACTCCTGCACCTATTTTCTATGTTTCTATGTTATGTCTGAATGCTTTAATGATTACTCTCATCCACGGTCAATCCATTCAGTGTGTGACGCCTGGATTCGTAACCGCCGTGAAATCAGAGCTTTGAAATCTTCACGTAGTCACTCACGTGACTCCGAAGTAATATAGTAAGATTAAACACGAACTTACCAGTTTGAAGTTTGATCTTGATTTTATGAGGCGTTACGATGAGCGATTACGTGCCCACCGCTCCCACCCTCATACTATCAAGGTCATTTGGAAGTTCTAGTTTCTTCACAATCTTACTATTCTCAGGTCTTCTTTTTATCTGCGATTTTACACCGCTGCTTTGAAGATTGACGCGCACGCAGACGGACGGCCCTTCTTCACGTAATCGCTCATCATAACTCCTCATAAAATCAAGATCAAACTTCAAACCGGTAAGTTCTCGTTTAATCTTACTATTAAAGCTGACTTTGTACACTTGTTTACATGGTGTTAGAAAGCAGGAAACTACCCACTGCGTCCGTATATAGGGTTTTCTTTGCATGTTATTGATTTGATCTTTTGCTACGACGGCTCACTCGTGCCAAGCCAGCCCAACTAATCTTTGATACAGACATAGGCGAGCGATGGAGACTCTTCGAGATCGACTACGAGCACTACATCAATATCGCCCACCGCAACGACCCATACAAGGTCAAGGCAATTCTCTTGCTCAACCTGGCTGGACTAGAGGCCATGATTCGCGCGCAGACCTTCGACTTTGCGCCACCTGTACTAGACGTGAATGGCCAGGTGCTGGTCCCAGCTGAGAAGGGGCACAACCCAAATGAGCTGCTACGAAAATTCAGTGAGTTATGTGACATACCATCTAACCGCATTCTAGAAAGAGCTTAGTTCTTTGCACGACACCAGCTTCCAAATGAGCCTGTGGAACATTTCATTTGTGATTTAAAGTACATGGCCCCGCAATGTCGCTTTGGTGAGATAACCAGTGAGTTAATACGCGATAAGATCGTTAGCGGCATGTCTGATCGTAAATTAAAAACAGAGCTATTACGAAATGTAGACCCGACTCTTGAACAGGCTGTACACGCCTGCCGCATGTCGGAGGTCGTGGCCCCGCTGAGTGATCAGCTTGACTCTCAGCCTGTTACTCAGAAACTTAATGTCAATCTGACCAGTTTCAGTAATCGCACCGCGTCAGCCGCTACTAAAAGATCCGTGAATGAGCCACCACAGAGGTGCACAAACTGCAACTATTTCCATAAAAAAGGTCGACAATTCTGTCCAGCAAACAGAAAGCCTTGCAATTGCTCCAAGAAACGTAACCACTTCGCTACCTGCTGCCGTTCCCGTGGGAACCATAATGCGAAGTCAGAGTCTAATCTCCACCTGCTGCAGCAAGACCCAACATTCTTTGACTACCTTGGACAGATTGAAGCCCCCCACGACAGAGACAATTAGCTCACAAGACGAGTCTACTGTTCACACTCTCCTAAGCACATCTGGTAAGCTTCTGGACCCTTCTGTTACTGTGCACATTAATAAAAAGTCTCTACAAGCTAAATTGGACATGGGAGAGCGCGTAAATGTAATGTCGCTGAAAGTCTACAAGATAAGGAATAATGAGACCTTGGCTATGGTTTCATAGAAACATAGAAACATAGAAATTAGGTGCAGGAGTAGGCCATTCGGCCCTTCGAGCCTGCACCGCCATTCAATATGATCATGGCTGATCATCCAACTCAGTATCCCGTACCTGCCTTCTCTCCATACCCTCTGATCCCCTTAGCCACAAGGGCCAAATCTAACTCCCTCTTAAATATAGCCAATGAACTGGCCTCGACTACCCTCTGTGGCAGAGAGTTCCAGAGATTCACCACTCTCTGTGTGAAAAAAGTTCTTCTCATCTCGGTTTTAAAGGATTTCCCCCTTATCCTTAAGCTGTGACCCCTTGTCCTGGACTTCCCCAACATCGGGAGCAATCTTCCTGCATCTAGCCTGTCCAACCCCTTAAGAATTTTGTAAGTTTCTATAAGATCCCCTCTCAATCTCCTAAATTCTAGAGAGTATAAACCAAGTCTATCCAGTCTTTCTTCATAAGACAATTTCCTGCACCTTGCATGCCTGCGGGGGGGGGGGGGGGGGGGGGGGGGGGGGGGGGGGGAGGTTCTGCACCCTCACGGAAAAGCTGATTTCAAGCGTGTAGTCAACAATATAACATAGTGGACAAATCTGATTTTTTTAATGTTGTGAAATCAAACTCTGAGACTTTGTTAGGAATCCTTGCATGCCAAGACCTGGGACTGGTTTCCTTCGGTCGCGCTGTTCACAAGCTGCGCCTATCTGACGAACCGACACAAATCTATCAGGATTCATAGCAAAAGGATTTGAGTATAAGAGCAGGGAGGTTCTACTGCAGTTGTACAGGGTCTTGGTGGGACCACACCTGGAGTATTGCGTACAGTTTTGGTCTCCCAATCTGAGGAAAGACACTCTTGCCACAGAGGGAGTACAGAGAAGGTTCACCAGACTGATTCCTGGGATGGCAGGACTTTCATATGAAGAAAGACTGGATAGACTCGGCTTGTACACGCTAGAATTCAGAAGATTGAGGGGGGATCTTATAGAAACTTACAAAATTCTTAAGGGGTTGGACAGGCTAGATGCAGGAAGATTATTTTTTAGGACCGAGATGAGAAAATCATTTTTTACACAGGGAGTGGTGAAGCTGTGGAATTCTCTGCCACAGAAGATAGTTGAGGCCAGTTCATTCGCTATATATATATATTTTTTGTTTTTGTTTATTTTATTAGAAGTTAATACAGTACAAAACAGTACAGTGGAACCTAATTTTAGGTGCCAACTATGTCATACCGTAATCCATTCTATGTACAACCTCTAGTTTTATGTTTCGAGAAGGAAGTAAGCAAGACAAGAAAAAGAAAACAATAGAAAGGGGAAAAAGAGGAAAAATAGATGGTAGAGAATAGAAAAACGTGAAGTGTGTATAACCATATAACCATATAACAATTACAGCACGGAAACAGGCCATCTCGGCCCTACAAGTCCGCGCCGAACAATTTTTTTCCCTTAGTCCCACCTGCCTGCACTCATACCATAACCCTCCATTCCCTTCTCATCCATATGCCTATCCAATTTATTCTTAAATGATACCAACGAACCTGCCGCCACCACTTCCCCTGGAAGCTCATTCCACACCGCTACCACTCTCTGAGTAAAGAAGTTCCCCCTCATGTTACCCCTAAACATCTGTCCCTTAATTCTGAAGTCATGTCCTCTTGTTTGAATCTTCCCTATTCTCAAAGGGAAAAGCTTGATCACATCAACTCTGTCTATCCCTCTCATCATTTTAAAGACCTCTATCAAGTCCCCCCTTAACCTTCTGCGCTCCAGAGAATAAAGACCTAACTTATTCAACCTATCTCTGTAACTTAGTTGTTGAAACCCAGGCAACATTCTAGTAAATCTCCTCTGTACTCTCTTTATTTTGTTGACATCCTTCCTATAATTGGGCGACCAAAATTGTACACCATACTCCAGATTTGGTCTCACCAATGCCTTGTACAATTTTAACATTACATCCCAGCTTCTATACTCAATGCTCTGATTTATAAAGGCTAGCATACCAAAAGCTTTCTTTACCACCCTATCTATATGAGATTCCACCTTCAAGGAACTATGCACGGTTATTCCCAGATCCCTCTGTTCAACTGTATTCTTCAATTCCCTACCATTTATCATGTATGCCCTATTTTGATTTGTCCTGCCAAGGTGTAACACCTCACATTTATCAGCATTAAACTCCATCTGCCATCTTTCAGCCCATTTTTCCAAATGGCCTAAATCACTCATATATAAAAAAAAAGAAAAAATGGAAAGTAGAAATAGGAGAGAAGGCCCCTTAAAAGAGAAATTTTCAAATCTTTATTCGGAGATGTAGATCTATCCACGGCATGAACTGAAATCAGCAATCTTTACGGTACCGCTGCATCACATGATTCCAAAAAGTCGATGAAAGGAGACCAACTCCTCATATTTATCTATTATTTGGAGTCTCATTTCTTCAAGGCGTGCTATGTCCATCATATTCCTAATCCACATTTTAACAGTTGGTATGGTTGTATTTTTCCAAAATTTAAGTATCAATTTCTTTCCAATTATTAACCCATAATTAACAAAAACGTTTTGGTCTTTATTTAAATTGATATCTTCTACTATTATTTGTCTCAGAGGTCACCTATGTCGGACATGTGTTCACCAGCGAAGGGTTAAAACCAGACCCCAAAAAGACTGCAGCCATCAACGAACTGCCTGGTCCCACTGACGTGATCAGCGTTCAGCGTTTTCTGGGCATGGCTAACTATCTGGGGAAGTTCATGCCCAAACTCAGCGAACTAGTCTCGCCACTAGGACAACTCACTCACAAGGACACTGCCTGGGCCTGGTACCAGCAACACCAGCCAGTGTTTGACTCGTTAAAACTGCAGCTGGCCAGCGCCCCCACCCTGACGTATTTCGACCTCCTGCAGCCGGTCACTATCACCTGCGGCGCCTCGCAATACGGTTTAGGCGCAGCCTGCCTGTAAACAACAACCGACGGTACCGTGCTAACCTTATCGTACGCCTCTCGAACCATGACAGAGACTGAGCAGCGATATGCCCAGATCGAAAAGGAGCTGCTAGCTGTCGTTTTTGCATGTTCCAAGTTCAGAGACTTTATCTTCGGGACAACTTTTACAATTGAAACCGACCACCAACCCCTGGTCACCATCCTGAACAAGCCTATTCACGCAGCGCCTGCACGATTGCAGCGCAAGGTGATGCAGCTCCAGCGCTTTGATTTCAAGATTGTCTACAAAAAAGCAAAGATATGCTCATCTCCGACACTCTCTCTCGAGCACCATGGGCGTCCTGTGAACAACACCCCTTTGAGTGTGACGAGCTCGCCGTGCTCAAAGTCGATTTTGTCCCAACGGAACGTCTGCTTCACCTTGCGGAGCACACAGCTGCTGACAGAACGCTGCAGCTGCTCTACTCCATTATCAAAAGTGGCTGGCCTACGAAACGATCCAGCACACCACTAGATGTACAGCCATTCTTCTTAGTTCGCGATGAACTGGTGATACAAGACGGAATCAAGGGCCACAAAGTTGTGATTCCATCATCCCTGCAAGAGGAGTACTACAGAGACGTCCACAACAGCCACCCAGGTACTGAGGCCATGCTCGCCCGTGCCCAAAGCATGTTTTATTGGTCAGGAATGGTCAAATACATACGTGAAACAACAGCAACCTGCTCCACTTGCAACAGCTTGGCACCCCACCAACAAAAACAGCCTCGCCTGCAACAACCCGCTCCAGCACTACCCTGGACTTCCCTCGCTGCAGACATTTTCGAATGGCACTGCAAACACTACCTAGTTCTAGTCGATTCCTATTCAAATTGATTTGAACTTGATCTGCTACCTACCATTACATCTGAGATGGTGATACAGAAGCTTCAGAAACATTTTTCTGTATTTGTGTACCGGTTCGATTGCAAACTGACAACGGAAGACAATTCACCAGCCAAGCATTTAAATACTTTGTGGGACAATAGAACTTTCAGCATGTCACCAGCAGCCCCAAATACCCTCAATCCAACGGCCTCGCGGAGTGTGCTGTCAGGAGCGCAAAGCAGCTAATGGAACATTCACATCTTGCCAAATCCAAGGTCTACCTAGATCTGTTAAACCTAAGAAACATCTCCAAAGGGATTGTGTCCTGGGCTCTCCCGCCGAGCGCCTGATGTCTCGTACGACAAGGCCCCAGCTCCCCGTTGCCCATCAACAGCTGAAGCCACAGGTGCTCAAACCAGCTGCGGTACAGAAACCCCATTCAGAAAAAACATGATGTCCAGAAACGCTCCTATGACAAGTCGAGCAAACCACTTAAACCATTTCTCCAAGGTCAAGTGGTTCGCCTGCAGACAGCAGTTTTATATACCAGACTGGGTTTCGTTCAGGGACTATCCAAGGAACCTCGTTCCTACTTTGTCAATGTTCTCCTGTACCGACGCAGCCGTCAACATCTTCTGCCCGTGACTTGAGCCGCGACCAGCTCCTCATGCCCCGCCGTTGGTTTTCAAGACGCCTGCTGCTTTTGCCCTTCCACGTCCCCCTGACCCCAGCATGCATTCCCCGCGACGTTCGGTTCCTTCACTCCCCAGTACCCCTGGTCCTGCATGCTCACCCTGCCATTCATCTCCCGGTTCCCCGGCTGCCTTCATATTCTCGGGTTCACCACCACCCAGCCCTACTAACTCTTCCAGAACGGAGGGGGAGGGGTTTGTCCGCACGCGCTCGGGTCGGGTTAGTACGCCGCCGGATAGGTACGGCGAGTATGTTTAACCGCACATATTCTAACAACTAATTAACAGCTCTTTCCTCTACGGGGAAGGATGTAGATTGGTTATTGCATGTGAACCAATCAGAGTAATGTACTACCACTAACTCCACCCTATTGAACACTTCATATTAACACTCACTTCCTATAATTACATAGTCGCACTAGTGGTAGAGTGGAACTAACATGTATTGTACTGTGCCATTATGACTGATGATTAAAGCTGACTTAAACACCATACAGTGTCTGTACACTTGTTTACACATTAGTATCTGAACTGATGTACAGCACTTTGGTCAACGTGAGCTGTTTTTAAATGTGCTTTACAAATAAAATTGATTGACTGATTGATTGATTGATTGATTGATTGATTGATGGATGATACACCCATCCCATCACCTCCCATTAGGGAGTCCGCTAGCCCCATAATCCAGCCTGGGGGGGGTGGAGATCGGGCGGGAGGAGGGGGTGCCACAGAGGAAGGTTGCTCAGGTGACCCCAGAGTCTGTGAGCTCCTCCCCATCGAAAAAGAGGAGGAATCTCTCTAGGGAGGAGCGGTAGGGAGACGAACGGGAATCCTCCGGGGGGGAGGGGAGTACTGTGGTGGAGGAAGACTCCCGTCCTCTGGTTCGGGCCCCGGTCCCATGTTCTGGAGGGGATTCTGGGCAGGGTGGCGATAGGGACCACTCGGGTGATATGGAGCAGGGGGACTTTCCTGTTGGGGAGGGAGTCCTGCATCAGGCACCCGAGGAAGCCCAGGAGCAACCCACCCAGGACAAGGCGCAGAGCGTGCCTCTGGAGGAGAGACTGTAGGTGGGGAGGGGGTAGGGGAAACCAGCCCTTTTCTCCCTCCGGGCCTGGCTCCAAAGGGACTCCCTGAGTCTGGTGCACCAGAGTTCACTCTGAGCCCAACTGGGGGAAGGATAGTCGCCCCCGCTGTTGATGGCCTTGACTCCCCGGGTACATCTGGGGAAGGCCCCTCTGCCAATGTCCCCAGGGTTGGGACTGTGGAGGAGAGACTGGCGGGTGGGGAAGAGGCAACCGTCGCACACAGTGAGGCAGGAATATCGAGCACTGAGGAGTTGTGTCCGGGGATGGCGATGGTGTCTCCATCCGCAGTGAGCAGGTGGAAGGGGACTCCTCGGACAATGAATCAATGGATGTTCTCGCTCCCCCCAACACCACTCCACTCATTCCAGTGAAGGAGCCCAACATCGGACCAGACTGGCCTCCCTTCGGTGGCCAAACATACATGGGCTCACCAGCTCGCTGAACCTCATCCTCAGAAGGAGAGGGAGGGGCAAGGGGGTGAAGGGGAACGACCGGCGTCAGCTCAGGTCCTTCTTGGACGACCTGGAGAAGGACGCCAAGACCAAGAGCAGCGTCGTTCCTGTTGAGGGTAGAGGGACCAGTGGAGCATTCCTTGTAGCCAGGGTCCGGAGGGCAAGGAGCACCGCCACTCCACCTAGGGTCTGCAAGGGGAGGAGTGGCTCGGCTGTCATTGACTGAAGGATTGGTGATGGGTTCTAGGGAGTAGGCAGGACTGAAGATGTCCTGGTTAGGTTGCTCGTAGGCCTGGCCAAGCTGGCCATCCGCGAGTCATGGCGCCAGGCAGAAGAGGGCTCTGCCTGAACCAGCTGCCTGCTCCTTTTCTGGGGCTGCGTCCATGCCCGGGTGGTAATGGAGAGGCACTACATGCGGTCCACGGGCACCCTGGGGGTTTTCCGGGACCGTTGAGCACCGTGGGGGGGGGGGGGGGGGGGGTTGAGTGTATCCTGGACAAGGATTGTAGATTCAAGATTCAAGATAGATTTCATTGTCACATGTGCCAGATGGTACAGTGAAATGAAATTCCCATACAGCCATACAATAAAAAAATAAATAAAGGACACAACACACTATAGAATTTAACATAAAACATCCCCACACAGCAGAATCAAAGTTTCCCACTGTGTGGGAAGGCACCAACGTCAGTCATATAGTTGTTTAGTAGTTTACTTCATATATTTGTTTGGCTTGTACTATGTTGGTGAGTTCTGTTTTGTTTCATTGTGTTGTAAATACTATTTTAATATTTGAATAAAGATTTAAAAATATATATATTTTTTTTTAAAGCTGGTTACGCGAGGCCTGGCCAAGCTGGCTATCCGCGAGTCACAACTCCAGACGGAAGAGGGCTTTGCCCGAGCTAGATGCTTGTCCCTTTACGGGGTTGTATAGTAGTTATTAGAATATTTGTAAAATAGTTATTTGATCATTTTTTGACATGGTGGTGGGTATGTCACCACATTTTTGGTTTCTGTATCGTGTTGAAATTAAATAAATTATTTTTTACGCCAAAAAAAAAAAATAATCTGATTACGCGAGGAGGTGTGATGATTTGGAGCTCCCGTCCAGATACAGAAATAAGTGATTTAAATATATTTTTTGGAATTCGGAGGAAGTACTGCGATACATTTAAAGATCTTTGTGTATCGCTGCGACAATGCAGAGACTTGCTTTAAAGTGTTTTGCTTGTTTTGGGACTGCGAACAGTCTTATCAACTGACTGCGTACAGAGACCTAAAGTAGCTTATAATGATGCCATGAGAATATTACTGAAGAGACCTAGATGGGGTAATGAAAGTGAAATGTTTGTGGCTGCAGGAGTCAATACTTGACAAACTGTTTTAAGAAATCTTATGTATAAATTTATTTGCCAGATTAATGACTCTGAAAATGAAATCTTGGTCTTATCACACATAAGGTTTAGCACTACACGCTACCAATCCCACCTCTGGAGACTTTGGTATCGTTGTCTCGTTGTAGGACACAGATTTATTTTATTCTTGATCTTCAACCATGTATCGTGCTTTTGTATGTAATTTATTGTGCTTTTGTATGTGATTTATTCTATGTAATGTCTTGTCTTTTATCTGGACCTTGTCTGTAATTAAAAAGTAAGTAAGTATAACTATGTTTAATCTGCTTCATTAGCTGGAAGTAACTCCTCCTTGGCAGGGAGAGAGACCCACCGCTTGAAATAGTGATTATTGACAGGTGAACCCCTTCAGCAGAGACTAGAGTGGTGAAGTAAGTTCATCATTGAAACATATGACAGGTTTGGAGGGATATGGACGAAACGCTGGCAGGTGGGTCTGTAGCTGAGCCATGTTAGCTGGTGTGGGAAAGTTGGGCCGAAGGGCCTGTTTCCACGCTATAGGTTTGTTGGAGGGTAAACAATAGTGATGGCTAATACCGAGTAAATAGGGATGTGGATTGTGCTAATGTGGTGACAGGAAACCGTAGACAAAGCCTAACAGGAATTTCATTGATTATGCGTGCACACATTATTGTAACAGAAATTTGGATTACTGTTAATGAATTTAGACTTGTGGATAATCATCTCATTCTGTTTGTCAACTAACTAAGTTTTTCTGAGTTCTATTCTGTAATTAAGACCACGTTTTTATTGTTAATCAAGTCTCTGTGCAAAACCTCGATATTTTTAATCAGGTTTCTGGGTCATCTTTTCATCTGAGATTATAAAAATGTACCACTTGAGAGGTAAGCTTTGGCGGCCTCCTGGTGCACAATCACCAGTCTTAATAAATTGCCCGTTACTTCGAACACCAACTTGGCATGGCCTTTCTATTTTGCTCCTACAATTAGCGTGGTTTGCAGGAACCCCGTTGGATCACAATTAACTATGTGGCTCCTGTATGGGTTAGTGTGTTTGAGATACCACCCTGTAGGTTAGGGGATGACCCCATAGACAACTGCGATCACAGGTTGGGGTAAATAGAGACCTCTGAACATGAGGAGTGCGGTGTTGGAGAATGGGGGATTGGGGTGTCTGGATAATTGGGCGACTTAATCCATCGCCCGTTACATCGAACACCTACTCCGCGTGGCCTTTCCATTTTGCTCCCACAAGGTTGATACAGAATAATCTCCCTAAAGTGGGGGCACTTGCAGATACTTATAACAGATAAGTCTTAAAGTCTTGGCTTTAGTTTAGGGCTCTCGGTCAAGTAAACACAATTTCCTTACAACGTCCCTGATAGTTTTGAAAATATCACTAATCTAGAAAACCATATTCATAAGGAATCCACAAAGTTACACCAAGAGCCAACCAGTTCTTGGGCCCAGAGGGGTTTTGTGCCAGGGTGGCTGGGAACCACCGGTACCAGCCTAATACAGGGTCTCGTCATAGTTGTTGTCATAATCACCGCCTTTTACTGTGTTGCAGCCCTGATCCGGCGTTGCTTAGCTCAGGCAGCTACTACCCTTGTCACCACAGGACCAGCGCTAATGCTGGCGCAACCAACCGACCCAGAGAAGATTGTTAAAGAGGAGTTTCACACACTCGCTATTGTGGCAGAAAAAGATCAGCCAGTTGTCTGAAAGGACAAAGAGGAGGGAATGTAGAAGTAAAACCTTGAGTGGTGCAAAGCCGAATGGGCAAGTTAACAATATTGTACAACCTGGGTGATGGATGCAAACTCAGCAAGGTGATTAATACATTGATCTAATTAACATTATCGAAGGCCATCGGCTTTGTGTATTTTACGAGCAGACCTGATGATTAACACATTGATCTACTTCACATTATCAAAAGTCATCACCTTAGTGTATAAATATCCTGCTATGCCGACTAACATTGGAAATGTGATCACAACCTTTGACTGAGACACATCTCCTCTTGCGCATATAAACTCAACCAATTGCTGACGGTTATTGATTTGAGTCCTTGAGTCTTTTTCCAGATCGAGACCGACAGGCAACATCACTCTCATTCCAGAAGAAAATTCTGCTCACCGTCTCTGTTGCGATGGTCATGCAAAGAGTGCCCTGGGAGGAGGACAAGGGCTTGACAACACTGCTCGCGTGATGAAGAATCTCAGCAAGGGAAACCTTTCCTGACTCGTCCCGTCGAGGGAGCAGGAAGCTGCGTTGAGATCGAGGTCCTGTGTTGAATCTGGATGAGCAAGCACCAGGTGACGGTCAGGCTGAGGGTTTGTAGATCAAGGAGCCATCACCCACCCCCTCAGTGTTTGCCCTCATAGGGACCCAAGCATATACGGTGTAGGTGGGACAGCCCAGACTGTGCCCCACCTGCAACACACCAGGGATGTGGTGGACTGCTCGGCTGAAGCTGAAACTCAGACACACAAGGTCACAGGGTGCAGAGCAAGTTGCTCACCTGGCCTTCCTGTCCCTCCACCAGCCAGCCAGCTGCTTGCTGCCTCTCTTCATCAGCCTTAAACCTGGCGCGTGACAAATCCACAAAGGTGGGCGGCCTTGTCATTACCTCTGGCGCCGCCCACCCACCCCCGACCCTTCCAGGCACACTGGCGATGGCGCAAGCCCACCCACCTTCCCTGCCCACCCACCCCCGACCCCTCCAGGCACACTGGCGAAGGCGCAAGCCCACCCACCCTCCCTGCCCACCCACCCCCGACCCCTCCAGGCACACTGGCGATGGCGCAAGCCCACCCACCCCCGACCCCTCCAGGCACACTGGCGATGGCGCAAGCCCGCCCACCCTCCCCCGACCCATCCAGGCACACTGGCGACAGCGCAAGCCCGCCCACCCTCCCCCGACCCCTCCAGGCACACTGGCGACAGCGCAAGCCCGCCCACCCTCCCTGCCCACCCACCCCCGACCCATCCAGGCACACTGGCGACAGCGCAAGCCCACCCACCCTCCAGAGCCAGTCATACCACCGCCGCAGACAGACAGACAGATAGACAGACAGACAGACGCCTTGCCAATACACAGCCGACAGCGCAGTGCACCAGCCGCCCTCCCATCCCCGCTCCCAGAACGTGCGGCCAGGGCTTCTGTCTGGGGGGGGGGGGGGACGGGTCCTACACATTGACCAGGCCATCGCTCTCCCTCCGGCCACTCACTCATGCAAAGGCGCTAAATTCACCCCTGCCCCTGTCAGAGAGTCAGTCAGTCCTACCTTAGCGGTGTGGTGCTCGCTGTGGTTGACATGCTGCTCACTCTCTTCTCTTCAGACCGACATCACCCCGGTTGTGGCGACTTCATTGGCAGAGCCGGCAATTGTGACTTTGAACAATTTGCTGAAGATTTGTTTTTGATCAGTTTTTTATTCCTGGAAGATTCAGTTGCATTTTGGATCAAAATGCTCTTTTCCCTTTAAAATATCCATTGCTGAAATCAATAAAAGAAAACCTACTTTTTATTCCATCGCACACACAGAAACACCCCTAATATTCGACACTTATTTGTATTAGTTGCAATGAGGCAGGTTGGGAGATTGGGATTGCACTCTTTACTTGGCAGAGTCCATTGTGTCGTCTGATAACAGCATCAACTGTAAAAGTCAGAGAAGAGTACAAACTGAATGAACTATCTGAGGCGTTCAAGAAGGAACTGCAGATGCTGGAAGATCGAAGGTACACAAAAATGCTGGAGAAACTCAGCGGGTGCAGTAGCATCTATGGAGCGAAGGAAATAGGTGACTGACCGGGCCGAAACCCTTCTTCAGAACTATCTGAGGCCCTGTGCAGTCAGAGCCTGCCTGCGTCTCACAAGGGCAGGCAAGCCAGCCTCAGCCATTGAACCATTGTATTGAACAGAGGTGTTAATGGCTGCACCTCCTCCTTCAGCAACAAAAACTGGCAAGCACACCATTGTTGCTTTTAGTTAATGTTTAAGAAGGAACTGCAGATGCTGGAAAAATCAAAGGTAGACAAAAATGCTGGAGAAACTCAGCGGGTGAGGCAGCATCTATGGAGCGAAGTAATAGGTGACGTTTCGGGTCGAGACCCTTCTTCAGACGCTTTTAGAGTACTCTGCCACTAGATTATTTTCACTCTTTCCAACAACTTCTATCAAAATTTTGAGTTTACAGCTAACAGTTTACAGCTAACAGCTAAATGCAGGCTAAATTTTGCATCAAACTACAATGAATCATGTGTTACTCTGAGGCTTCTCAGAGCAACTTGTAAAATGAATACGAGCCATTCTGTTAAAAGACAACTTTCACAAAACTTTGCTGACCTGGCCTTGTCTTTTCCCTCGATCAGCAGCTCCTGGCTCTCGTCCTCAGCTGTACACTTGGCTTGTGAAATCCAACTCCTGAGAGAAGTGAAAAACAACAGGGAAATTATCATCAAACCAGCAATTAAGGGGGAAAACAGTCATCATGTGGCCCTTGTGGCTAAAGGGATCAGGGGGTATGGAGAGAAGGCAGGTACAGGATACCGGGTTGGATGATCAGCCATGATCATATTGAATGGCGGTGCAGGCTCGAAAGGCCGAATGGCCTACTCCTGCACCTATTTTCTATGTTTTTATGTCACGGGCAAACACAATATTTATTGGAGGCACATCGACCCTGATGCAAAACAGAACACTGCACTAATTTGACAAAGCCCATTTATAAGGAAACACTGAAGGAAATTGGAGACATTTCAGAATGCCGCAAAGAATCTTGCCGAATCATCAGAACCAATTAGAATACACGAAGGGAGATAGAATCACGGGCGAGAAATGTTTGCGATTAAGTTTCGCCGCACACTAATGCTATCCTACACATACAAGTGACAATTCACATTTATACCAAGCCAATTAGCCTACAAACATGTACGTCTTTGGAGTGTGGGAGGAGACCGAAACCTCCCGGAGTAAACCCACTCAGGTCACAGTGAGAACGTACAAACTCCACATCATTAGAAACAATTAGAATATCCGAGGGGGGGGGGGGGGGAGATAGAACCACGAGCGATCTACAATTCTACAATCTCCCCAAAATATACAAACACCTGGAAAGGTGAACAGAACCTGGGGAAATACGTCCAGGAAGGCTCATTGTGTATGACTGTGGTAGTGAATCCTATCGGGTAGCAGAATACATCGACTCCTTTCTTAATTCACTGGCACAACAGCACCAGACCATGGCACACTCCCTGACCGTGCCCCCTGATGCCGCACACTTATCATGGACATCAAAACCCGTCCACAAACAGAACAGACAGGAACATACAACAGTGAAAAATATCTCAGAGAAAAACACTGACCCTGACAGACAAGGCAAGGCTTTGGTCTAGAAGTGGCCCAGCGAATCAATGTCTTTTCACAGAAAACTGGATGACATTTGGGAATGTGGACATTTTCACAAAGAGTCATAGGAATTCATTCACATTTTTCACACACACCACCAAGGTTAAAACCACCACTAACAAACAAAACATTGACATTCTGGACACCACAGGCCACTGTCCAAAACACACTTCCAGAGATATATAAAGTCACGTAGAAACTGCAGTCTATGCAATTAAACGCCAACGTAAACAGTGCCACACTTCATACTCAGGAGAAACAGGCAGCAGCCGAAGAATTCACAGACAGGACACCAGAGTAATATTCCAGGGGACGATCAGTTCAGATCTGTCAGCAAATACATCCAGCAGCACCGGATCCAGTCTCGTGATCTTGGGCTTGGAAACTAAGATCTTGGGCTTGGACAGGTCACCCCTTCAGAGGAATTGAGGCGAGAGGAAGCAGACTGAGGCATTGTGAATGGAATGGCAGGATTAAGGGCCTGTCCCACTTTCACGACCTCTGCCGAGTTTGCCCTTGACTCATACTCGCAGCATGGTCATCACGAGGTCGTAGGAGGTTGTGATGCTAGTCGTAGGTATCAAGTAGGTCTGGGCATATTTCTAGCCTGATGAAAAATGATCACAAGTAAAAAAGGTCGTGAATTAGTCGTGAAAGTGGGACAGCCCCTTTAGTACATTGTAATATGATTTATACAAGGAGTCTGCTAGGATTACATTAACCAGAGGAAATTACAATGCAGAACTTGACAGGACAATCTCCAATCTCCAGTGAAAATCTCCTCCTCCTTACAGTTACAACCAGGTGTGTAGGAAGGAACTGGAGATGCTGGTTTAAACGGAAGATAAACATGAAAAGCTGGAGTAACTCAGCGGGTCAGGCAGCATATTTGGAGAAAAGGAATAGGTGACGTTTCGGGTGGAGACCCTTCTTCAGACCAGGTGCTGATTTCACACACAGCTCAAACATTGCCTTCCCAAGACAAACCCTGACACCCGAGGACAGACCTCCCCCCCCTCCCCAATCTCCAGCTCACTTCAGACCCCAGCCCCATATCCACAGCCCCCATCATTTCACTCACAGCTACTCACGACTCACTCCAACATCCATGATAGACCTGTTACCTGTGGGCTCCAACACTCTCCTGATCCCATCCCATCTCCAGCCTCCCACGGGCCTCCACCAGCGACTCCGCCAACCCTCGCCTCTCCACCGTCCATCAACGGACCAGAGCTGTCGCCTCACCTGAATTCCAGGCTCAGCACCAGGCCCACAGCATATATGCAGCAGACTCAAAAACACCAAATGGTCGGATTCTCCTGGGTCCTACTGCTCCCCCCCCCCCCCCCCACCCACTCCTACAGGGCACCTCAGTAATGATTCCACTGGGTCTGCCCCATCCCCTTCTTTTCACCATGTTACTCCAACCACCTCCCACCCATACACTAGACCTCACGCTCCCCCCCCCCCCCTCTTCACTAAACCCTCACCATCCCCTTACAGCACCTCGCCTCTACCTCTGTACACTCCCCTGCCCTCCTCTGACCCAAACCCCCACCCTTATCGTGTCTTCACCATCCTCCCTCACATCCACCTTTCCGATAAAGAACGGTCTGCCCTCAACAGAGGTTAGTGGTTATGAGGGATCTCAATATGCAGGTACACTGGGAAGATTAAGCTGGTACTGAATACCACGAGAAGGAATTCATTCACTGCCCACGAGATGGCTTCTTAGAGCAGCTCGCAGTCGAGCCCATTACGGAATGGCGAAGGCCAGCACTCTCTGCCCCCCCCCACCACACACAGTGCAAGGCTGCTGGTTCAGAGAGAGAAGAGCAAATGGAAGGGATGGGCAGGTGAGCATGGCTGCATCTCACACACACTGTCTGTGAGGCTGCTGCTGCCTCAGCTGCAATGCTACATCAGTGCCTCTGGACAAGTGTTTGGGCAGCAAAACCGGTCCCTCACGCTTGGTTCAGAGGGACAGAGTTGTGGCTCCTCTCACTGTTTAAGGAGTGAGGTTCAAGCCAGTGATGGAAGTGCAGACACAGACACGCTCTGAGTGTGGGTTTGATGCTGCACAGAATGCAGCCGCTCTCAAACAGTCCCTGCAGCAGCAACGCGAGGCCGATGGGCTTTGGACAAATGTCAGTGGCCACATCCCAGGAGTTTAAAATCTTTGATCATTTTATCCCAATCACCAAACTTGACTACTCTGTTTTTGAATTGGTCACAACCTGCGTGAACCCAAATGGTCAAATGGTAGAATTGGTAAACATCGGTTACAGAGAAACCGCACCACACACAGCAGTCGGGCAAAAGCCTACTTTCATTATTCAAAGCAAACTTTGCAGAATCACAATAGGGACATCATAGCTGTTAAAATACCTCTGATGATTTAAACTCCTTTGCTGGGACAGTGATTCAAAGGCAGTTCTCAAAGCTTCTTGGACAGAGAGCGGAGACACCCAACATTACTGTTGTGAGGGCTGACTCACTAAGTACACAAATAGCCCAAATGTTGACAGGCAAACAAATATCCCCATGGTCATGTGTGTGGCAAGGAACCGCAGATGCTGGATTATACCGGTGATACCTTCAGGATTCTGACCGGATACGTCACCTATTCCTTTCCTCCAGAGATGCTGCCTGACCCGCTGAGTTACTTCCTCTCCCCCTCCATAATCTACAAATAAAAGTTAGCTATGTTTATAAAACACAAGGTTAGTCTATGTTTATAAAACACAAGGTCAATCACCAGGCTATTCTCAAATGAAACGTTTATCTTATCTGGACCACTCGTGACCCATGATTTACTGGGTGCTTCTAATTAAGCCCAAGCATTTTCCCAAACATCGAACTGTTTCTAAGCCAGCTGCTTGTGGGCACGTGGTACTGTTAGCAGACAACTCCATCTTTGCTGCAAAGCCTCTTTAACCTTTACATTACATTCCACCCCTGGGAGTTGTCCGTCTACAGAACCCATCTACCTACTCGTCACTGAGTGCACAAGTTAAAGCAGGAATAGTAGAAGGGTCAGTGCCTCTCCCTGGCAGCTCCCTTCACTCGACCCACAATATCAGTCCATGGTCAGAGGATTGCTGTCCTTCCTGTGTTGGCCTCTCTCCAGGAACACGCCGACCGCTGGTGTGGGACATTTCCATCCTACCTTATCTATGCGTCTCAATGAACAGCTCTTTGTTACCTTGAACCTTTTTTGTAACAGTTTAAGAATGAGGGTGGGTCATTTAGGACTGAGATGATAAAAACATTTTCACCCAGAGAGTTGCAAATCTGTGGAATTCTCTGCCACAGGCAGTGGAGGCCAATTCACTGGATGTTTTGAAGAGAGAGTTAAATATAGCTCTTAGGGATAGAAACATAGAAAATAGGTGCAGGTCCGGCCATTCGGCCCTTCGAGCCAACGGATCGTCCCCTATCAATAACCCGTGCCTGCCTTCTCCCCATATCCCTTGATTCCATTAGCCCCTAGAGCTCTATCTAACTCTCTCTTAAATCCATCCAGTGACTTGGCCTCCACTGCCAGTGGCCATCTGGGGACGATGGAATGGAGGGATATGGGGAGAAAGCAGGAACAGGGTACTGATTTAGGATGATCAGCCATGATCATATTGAATGGCGATACTGACTCATAGGGCCGAATGGCCTACTCCCGCACCCATATTCTATGTTTCCATGAAATATTCTCCAATCATTGGTCTGAATCTTGGAAAACCTGCTTGAATCGTTACATTGATGGCGTAGTTAGCAGGATTTGGTGAAAAGGTGGAGAGAGAAGATTGGGGAGTCAGAACTGAGACATTCAGGGTCCCAGGGTGGACGGACAATGGGAGGGGTTGGTCGCTCAGCGGATGTAAGAAGCATGGGCGGCACAATGGTGTAGCTGGTGGAGCCAGAGGCCCAGGTGGTGACTTTGGGTGCTCTCTGTGTGGAGTTTGCATGTTCTCACTGTGATATGAAGAATATGAAGAAAGACTGGATAGACTTGGTTTGTACTCGCTAGAATTTAGAAAATTGAGGGGGGTTCTTATAGAAACTTACAAAATTCTTAAGGGGTTGGACAGGCTAGATGCAGGAATATTGTTCCCGATGTTGGGGAAGTCCAGAACAAGGGGTCACAGTTTAAGGATAAGGGGGAAATCTTTTAGGACCGAGATGAGGAAAATATTTTTCACACAGAGAGTGGTGAATCTCTGGAATTCTCTGCCACAGAAGGTAGTTGAGGCCAGTTCATTGGCTATATTTAAGAGGGAGTTAGATGTGGCCCTTGTGACTAAAGGGATCAGGGGGTATGGAGAGAAGGCAGGTACAGGATACTGAGTTGGATGATCAGCCATGATCATATTGAATGGCGGATCAGGCTCGAAGGGCCGAATGGCCTACTCCTGCACCTATTTTCTATGTTTCAATGTTTCTATGATCAAGTGGGTTTCTTCTGGGTGCTCCAGTTTCCTTCCACATCCCAAAGATATGCAGGTTTGTAGGTTAAATGGCATCTGTAAATAGCCCTTAGTGTGCAGGGAGGAAGTGGGATAACATAGAACTAGTGTGAATGGATGATTGATAAGGACATGGTGGGCCAAAGGGCCTGTTTCTATGGCACATCTCCAAACTAAACTAAATGGGGGCCACCTCAGTATTGGGAGAGAGAGTTGGGGGATAAGATGGAAAAGCTGCCACACTTCTGGTCCAAGGTGAGGTCCCGTCAGCACACTCACAGTGTGCGCACACTCAATAATCCCACACTTCTTCCCCAACCCACACTCAACTATCCTTTGTTAGACTAGGTATGGGAACAGGGGTTATTTAGTTGAGCTACATGGGCGGCATTTTATGGGTGGTACGGTGGTATAGTGGTAGAGCTACTGGTTACAGCGCCAGAGACCCAGGTTAGACCCTGTCAACGGGTGTTGTCTGTACGCAGTTTGTACATTATTCCCGTGACCTGCGTGCGTTTTCTCCGAGATCTTTGGTTTTCTCCAGGTGTTGTGCTTTGGGATGTTGAATGTAAGGGGAAGGTATACAGTTAATGGTAAGACCCTTAACAGCATGCTCCACCGACCCACAAGGCTTCTCTGAGGCCTCCTGGGAGGCATCAGAACTCACTGAAGGTGGCAGCACAAAAAAAATAGGTTGTAAATTAAGACAGACGGTCTGTTTACCTTCATTACAAAGGGCATAGACTATAAGAGTCTGGACGTCATGAAGCAGATCTATAGGTTTTTGGTGAGGCCACATTTGGAGTACTACGTGCAGTTCAGTGCTGGGACCCCAGCTATTTACAATGTATATTAATGATCTGGATGAGGGAATTGAAGGCAATATCTCCAAGTTTGCGGATGACACTAAGCTGGGGGGCAGTGTTAGCTGTGAGGAGGATGCTAGGAGACTGCAAGGTGACTTGGATAGGCTGGGTGAGTGGGCAAATGTTTGGCAGATGCAGTATAATGTGGATAAATGTGAGGTTATCCATTTTGGTGGCAAAAACAGGAAAGCAGACTATTATCTAAATGGTGGCCGACTAGGAAAAGGGGAGATGCAGCGAGACCTGGGTGTCATGGTACACCATTCATTGAAAGTGGGCATGCAGGTGCAGCAGGCAGTGAAGAAAGCGAATGGTATGTTAGCTTTCATAGCAAAAGGATTTGAGTATAGGAGCAGGGAGGTTCTACTGCAGTTGTACAGGGTCTTGGTGAGACCACACCTGGAGTATTGCGTACAGTTTTGGTCTCCAAATCTGAGGAAGGACATTATTGCCATAGAGGGAGTGCAGAGAAGGTTCACCAGACTGATTCCTGGGATGTCAGGACTGTCTTATGAAGAAAGACTGGATAGATTTATACTCTCTAGAATTTAGGAGATTGAGAGGGGATCTTATAGAAACTTACAAAATTCTTAAGGGGTTGGACAGGCTAGATGCAGGAAGATTGCTCCCGATGTTGGGGAAGTCCAGGACAAGGGGTCACAGCTTAAGGATAAGGGGGAAATCCTTTAAAACCGAGATGAGAAGAACTTTTTTCACACAGAGAGTGGCGAATCTCTGGAACTCCCTGCCACAGAGGGTAGTCGAGGCCAGTTCATTGGCTATATTTAAGAGGGAGTTAGATGTGGCCCTTGTGGCTAAGGGGATCAGAGGGTATGGAGAGAAGGCAGGTACGGGATACTGAGTTGGGTGATCAGCCATGATCATATTGAATGGCGGTGCAGGCTCGAAGGGCCGAATGGCCTACTCCTGCACCTAATTTCTATGTTTCTATGTTTCTATGTTCTGGTCATCCCATTACAGGAAAACTGTGTAGGTTTTGGATAGGGTAAAGAGCTGGTTTACCAGAATGCTGCCTGGATTAGAAGGTTTCAGAATCAGGGAGAGGTTGGATAGATTTGGATTGTCGTCTCTGAAACGTCAGAGGTTGAGGAATTACTTGATAGAAGTATATAAAATGATGAGACGCATAGATAAGGTAGGATGAAAATGTCCCACACCAGCGGTCGACGTGTTCCTGGAGAGAGGCCAACACAGGAAGGACAGCAATCTTCTGACCATGGACTGATATTGTGGGGCGAGCAACGGGAACTGCCAGGGAGAGGCACTGACCCTTCTACTATTCCTGCTTTAACTTGTGCACTCAGTGACGGGTAGGTAGATGGGTTCTGTAGACGGACAACTCCCAGGAGTGGAATGTAATGTAAGGGTTAACCAAAGAGGCTTTGCAGCAAAGATGGAGTTGTCTGCTAACAGCACCACGTGCCCACAAGCAGCTGGCTTAGAAACAGTTCGATGTTTGGGAAAATGCTTGGGCTCAATTAGAAGCAACCAATAAATCATGGGTCATGAGTGGTCCAGATAAGATAAACTTTTCATTCGAGACTAGCTCAGTGCTTGATTTAACCTTGTGTTTTGACCAAGAAGAATAGCTAGTTTTATAAACATAGCTAAGTTTTGTATGTAGATTGGAGTAGAATCGCAGGCTTACTGAAGGTATACTAATTTAATGCTGAATGGTCAAATGGTTGAATCGGTAGACATCTGTTTCAGAGAATCCCCACAACACACAGCTGTTTAGCAAAACTACGTTCATTATTTAAAGTTCAAATCCATCTCTCTGGGTATCTTTCACATCTCCAATGTTTCTGCTCTCCCTCAAATGAATCAATTCTTTTTGCAACATAAAATCTCAACCATGTGGCGCTGAGTTTCAAATACTGCTGAAGAAATTTAACTAATCAGCTACTGTTGTGCCCTTTGAATGGAATCACTCTGTGGCTGAAGCTGGTTGGTGTAAAAGAAAAAGACATTCTAATGAAGACCCTCTCGGTAGAATCTCCCAAACTCAAAGTACATCAAGTTTATATTGGCTTTATACACAGAGACAACAATAAACAATGAACGGGATCCCACTACTGGCCACATCTTCCCATCTCCTCCCCTTTCTGCTTTCCACAGAGACCGTTCCCTCTGAAACTCGTCCCTTTCCACCCAAACCACCCCCTCCTCAGGTACTTTTCCCTGCAACCGCAGGAGATGCAACACATGTCCCTTTCCCTCCCCCCTCGACTCCATCCAATGACCCAAACAGACTTTCCAGGTGAGGCTTGCACTTCCTCCAACCTCATCTACTGTATCTGCTGTTCCAGGTGTCAACTTCTCTACATCGGCGAGACCGAGCGCAGGCTCAGCGATCGTTTCGCTGAACACCTCCACTCAGTCCATCTTAACATACCTGATCTCCCGGTGGTTCAGCACTTCAGCTACCCCTCCCATTCCCAATCTGACCTTTCTGTCCTGGGTCTCCTCCCTTGTCAGAGTGTGGCCCAGCGCAAATTGGAGGAACAGCACCTCATATTGGGCTTGGGTAGTTTACACCCCAGCGGTGTGAACATAGACTTCTCTAACATCAGATAGCCCTTGCTTTTCCTCTCCATCCCCTCCCCCCAGTTCTCCCACCAGTTTTATTGTCTCCAACTACATCCTATCTTTGTCACGCCCCCTCCCCTGACATCAGTCTGAAGAAGGGTCTCGACACAAAACGTCACCTATTCCTGTCCTCCAGAGATGCTGCCTGACCCGCTGAGTTACTCCAGCATTGTGTTTCTATCCCCGTGACCATTCTTGATGTGTAAAGTGACAAATCAGTCTGGATATTCCTTCATCTCTATTACAGCAGTGTGAAATATCTTCAACTGAAGATTTCAGGTTTGCTGTAGGTCAATAAACACCCAATTGTCACAGTAGGCACCCTGCCTCTGTCCTTTAAATTCCAAAATGAATATAGTTTCCAATGTACATGAGAACAACAATTCTGAATGTTGGTTCTTGTTTGGAATTAATGGCTGCTGTTCCAACATAAACTTGCAACCTGTGATGCAATAAAAACAGGTTTCGAGGAATGGGATTAATGAATAAGAAAATAATATTCTGGGCTACAAACAACTATCTTTACCACAGCAAACTACAGTAAAGTACTGATAAAGGCACAAACCTCACGCTTTATTCTGTACATTGTGTGCTGTCGGCGACGGCTGTTGTGGAGAACTCGAGGGTCCCGGCACCGCGGTCCTCAGTGAAGTCTCTCTCGCTCTCTCCCGCTTTCTCTTTTCCACAAGTTGAAGTTCCTGTCAGCTCATTCGAAGCAAACACGTATATGTTGTGACCACTTCTAAAACAAAGCAGTGGTCACGTATGAAGATTGTGGTAAAATGATGAAAGATTTTAAACTCCTGGGATGTGGCCACTGCCATTTGTCCAAAGCCCCATCGGCCTCACGTTGCTGCTGCTGCTGCC